>NC_134496.1:28621661-28711661 GCF_040206685.1 Ascaphus truei
GTCCTACGGAAATCCCAGACTTTGTTGTTTTTTTTTTCTTCTGGAAAACTCAAAAAAAACTTACCGTCCGATCCTCCAAGTACAATTGTCTTCGACAAAAAGTCTATTCCAATTGTCGCCTGGGGGGGAGGGAGGGGGGAAGGAAAAAGAAAGGGTTAGACAAAGCTGTCAGAAATGAAATAAACCCACCCACTGCTAGACACAAACTGCATTTAATATACTACACTGCAATAATATGTGCCCTTTCTAACTCGCATTAAGGAAAATTAGAACCTGTTTGATTCACGAGATCTGCTCTTGCCCTTTCCCAGCGCTGTTTTTAATTAGAAAATCTGAGGCTCCGTCCAGGAGATAAAAGCGTTTGAAAAATTAAGTGTCTGGAAGGTTAAAATGGAGCTTTCCCCAGTACCCAAAGCAGTCTTAAGGTTACCATGGTAACTTCAAACCCTTACATTTTAGAAACATTTTTAGAGAACATTTTCCTAATCTCTTGGGCCTAGAGATGAAGAAAATCATGTTTTTTTTTAACACTAGAAAAATGTTTTTTTGTTTTTAAAGAGCAGGACAAGATACTAACATTATCTGCGTTGAACTCATATGGCATTTTGGGGTGAGTGGCAGCATTAACCTGTCAAAAGCTGGCGTGTTCGGTGTTAAGCAAACGCACTTACCTGGTATGTATTGTCAAAGCTGTCGTACATAAACCGTGTGATGAGGGAGGTTTTCCCAACTGCAAGACACAGAGAGTGAAGGTTACGGCATGGAACACAGGGTGTTTTTAGTGTGCACCCCATACCCTCCTACTGTACCTATTTGGCACGTACTGTACTGCACTGTACCAGTTTCTTATGGCTCTGTACTTTTTAAACCAGGTGTACCTACTGTACCTTAGTCTGCCTGTGTCTGCCTCTTATTGGCTGACGCTCGGAAGCTTCAGCTCGTTACAGCAGCTTATAGACCAATGACTGATTTGATAAATGATCAGCGGGTTATATGGCAGTTATCATTCTTTCTAGTGTTGTAGTGTGTGTGTGTGTGTGTGTGTGTGTGTGTGTGTGTGTGTGTGTGTGTGTGTGTCTACATCTAGGTGTTATGGGCCTTCATAGGTGTTCCTTGTTCTGACTCAAGCTCACTGTGGCAAGTGAGAGGCAGGCAGTTTAACTCACACCTCGTAGATGCACACAAAGTCCTTCTTTCTTCTGTACTTTTTATTGTGAAAACAACAATAACAAAAGCGAGTAACTGGGCATGTGGCAAATATAAGGGAGAGGTAAATTGCAATGGCTGGACCAAGTGACAGACAAGTTATGACTATCCCCAATGGCTGCTGGATCTAAAAGGAAACATAGCCTGGACTAACAGGAAATAGTCAGGCTGTGCCAACTAGCAGGGGGAGGGAGGTTTTCCCAACTGCAAGACACAGAGAGTGAAGGTTACGGCATGGAAAACGGGGTGTTTTTAGTGTTGCACCCCATACCCTCCTACTGCACCTATTTAGCACGTACTTTACTGCACTGTACCAGTTTCTTATGGCTCTGTACCTTTTTAAACCAGGTGTACCTACTGTACCTTAGTCTGCCTGTGTCTGCCTCTTATTGGCTGACGCTCGGAAGCTTCAGCTCGTTACAGCAGCTTATAGACCAATGACTGATTTGATAAATGATCAGCGGGTTATATGGCAGTTATCATTCTTTCTAGTGTTGTAGTGTGTGTGTGTGTGTGTGTATATCTACATCTAGGAGTTATGGGGCCTTCATAGGTGTTCCTTGTTCTGACTCAAGCTCACTGTGGCAAGTGAGAGGCAGGCAGTTTAACTCACACCTCGTAGATGCACACAAAGTCCTTCTTTCTTCTGTACTTTTTATTGTGAAAACAACAATAACAAAAGCGAGTAACTGGGCATGTGGCAAATATAAGGGAGAGGTAAATTGCAATGGCTGGACCAAGTGACAGACAAGTTATGACTATCCCCAATGGCTGCTGGATCTAAAAGGAAACATAGCCTGGACTAACAGGAAATACAGTCAGGCTGTGCCAACTAGCAGGGGGAGGCAGACACAGCTCAACTAACTAAGTCTGCAGCCAGGGTAAATGAGAGCACGCTGGCGCTCAAGCTCGGCGCTCATTTTGCTCTGGTGATTTCTGTCCTGTTACTTGCGCACAGGGGGGGCGTGTTGGGGGACGCGGCCGTGATATCACAGAGCTGGTTCACCCTCATTGGGCGAACCGCTCACGTGACGCATCTGCGAGCAGCAAAATCAAATTTGACTGTCTCGGCAAGCTCACGGGCACCCTGGACAAGCGCATTCAGAATTACCACTCTGATCGCGCTAAGAAGGAGCGTGTGTGCCCGCTTTGCTTCACCCTGGCCGCAGCCTAAAAATGCAGGGGGGTTTCCAGGGTAACAGATAGAAGCTAAGGGAAAGTTACATTTGTTGCAATCTTACACTGAAGAGTGCTGGCACATTCCAGAAGACATTCCTCCTTTTAGTGTAAACTCCTATATTCCCTATTGACAGAGGAACTAAAGTGTACCCGTTGTCATGTTTCCAGTATTGAAGGGACTGGCACAGTCTCCCTTTCTTGCTGCATAACAAGTTTTGGTATTGTATGTCCTTATTTATATACAGCCATTAATGTACATACAGTAGAGGCAACGTTTATTCTAACATTTGCCGTAAACTAGCCGGGTTACATTCTGGGTATGTGCTGGGTATGTGCTGGGTATGTTCTGGGCTAGTTTGAGGCACGTTTAAGGCATTTCTGCATTGACTAACGACCCATAGGATTAACACAGCAGGGATCCCTGGCAGTCCAATTCAGTTTGAATGGGACTGCCAGGGACCCCCGCTGTTAATCTGATAGGCCATTAATCAATGCAGAAATGCTGGGGCTAGTTTAAGGAAAATTTAAGGCATGTATTCAGAATGTATCTGGGTGTTTCCTGGGTTTTTTGGGGAATTGCCACTGGTTTTTGTTCGAATAAGAGTTGCCTCTACTGTAGCGCTTCACAGCAGTAATGTATGTGACAATCATATAAATAACAACTAATATAAATAACACATACAAGGGGAGAAGTGCTTCACACATAAAAGTAACATTTAGGAAAAGGAGTCCCTGCTCCGAAGAGCTTACAATCTCATTTGTTGGTAGGAAGAACGTACAGACACAGTAGGAGGGCGTTCTGGTAAGTGCGTCTGCAGGGGGTCAAGGTTAATGTAAGAGGTGTTAATTAACAGCCACGGAGCTACTCATATGCTTCCTTAAGAAAGTGTGTTTAGAGGTGGGTCTTAAATGTGGATAGAGAGGGTTTTGGTCAGACAGCACCATTCTCTTCAAAACACATGTAAGTTATTAAAAATGTCAGTACATGAAGAAAACAGGAATTCCCCCAATTCCTCAATAGTATAATCATTAAAGAAAGTGGTCTTCTTCAGCCATGAAAAGAATAAACAAAGCTCTACTGAAATCCCAGAAGGGAAATGAAAGCCGGTATATAGAAAAAATATATTCTTTTAATATGTATGTATGTATGTATTATATAAGGAATGAAGAGTAAAGACCAGCCAGGTCTAAAAAGAACAAAGCGACAGTCACAGAGTATAACTCTAATAGCAAAATGCTTCTCCACTCCGGCAGGTGCAAGAAGATGCGCAACAATAGAGACCCCGAACATGGGGATGGAGGCAAAAGGGGAGAAACAAAGTCCGGAGAAGTGAAAATACAAAAATAGATGGAGTGAGAACCACTTCCAAAAAGATGGTAAAAAAAAATCCAGGGGGCTTAGAACACCAAAGGAAACAAAATGGGGACAACATTTTGGGGAAGAACCCCTTATAAAGGCCTGTTCCCACGCCCCTGTCTTTTTTCCCTCCCCTTTTTCTCATCTGGGTAATTGATACCTTTTTTTTGTTTTATCCAAATCTGACACCTAGAAGTATTGTTTTTATTACACATTTTTATTTTGCATTTTTTAGTTCATGTTGTGTTCTAAACTGAATAGTTTCTCCATTGAACTGGTCGCTGACCTATAAGTATTGTAACCCCCTGTGTGATGAGCTCACACTCACACTGCCCCCTGGCAGGTTCCTCACCAGTGTGCTCTGGACATGTGACTGTAATAGACATGAGCGCACCCAATGTTACCGGATGTGGAAGAGGAGGGAGAATGAGGGAGAGGAGCCTTTAAAAAGGGTGGCGGTCATGTTGAGTCAGATCTGCGTGGACCTGAGTACTATCATGTTCAGTTGAGGTCTGCAGGGAGTGCACTTGTGCCTGTGGTAGCAGGAGCAGAGAGAGCTGCAGTTCCAGACGTGGATGAGAGATCAAGCGCCACCGGTGGGGACACTCACCGGCTACAAAAGCACAGTGGTACCAAAGCATCCTTTTCAAAGTACAGGCCAGCAACAGGTTCAGTATCCTACGGTGTGCCACCAACATCACAAGCTAACATACCAAGGATTGGGTGGCTACTACATCACTGACACTGACTCACACCCGCGCAGCGTTATTAGGGATTGTGTAATAACCTATATACTGTGTGTAGTGATCCTCATCTGAGAATCACAAGGTACCAGAGTCAGTAAACAAGTATTCTTCTTGCTTTCTGACTGTAGGCCACGTGTGGCCCAGTAAGTAATTAACAGGGACTCAGGCCCTAGCCTCAGCTATAGTTATAAGTCTGGGAGCTAAAAGTAGAGGGGTTACAATATTATTTAAAAAAAATTAAGTCAGGCCTACGGGGGGGGTTTGATCCCTTTTGTGTGATGTCACCTCCCTTATCGGGTCTCTGATAAGGACAGGGTGGTAAATGTGTTAAGAAAACACTTGATTGACAAACTCTTCCCCATTCTGAGGCCCCGAAGAAATTCAACTGGCCCACTCTGTGAGATTAGAGCTTAATAGGGATCCACATGAAAATGGAAAAGAAGCAAAAAGTGACACATTGAGAGTGCTCATTTGCATGTCATTACCCAGAATCCCTGGCTGCAGGGGAAATACTGTATGCTGTGTAATGATGGGGTTAGGCAGGTTTGGTCAGATGTTTTTTATCATTACTATAATAGTCTGAAAAAAACCTAGTAGATGATTTGGCAGCTTTATGATTATTATTGGCTTGTTGTTGTAAGTATTATTTATGAAAAGGTTTCTAAACGTCATGTACATGCTACAGCCTGGAAGAACTCACAAGTTGCTTCATTAAAAGCTATCTGCAATAGAGCAGCGAATGGAAGGAACCAACAGGTCTATCAAACTCTTCTCTCTGCTGTATTGTAACATAGCAACAGAGACCAAAGGGACATTTAAGCCTGAGACTGGTCTCTGGAGAAACTGAGGGAGAGCAGCCCTTTATTCCATTGAATAGTGAATAATAATTATAGTAAACCAAACTATGCTAAGTTTGTACTTGTAAATCAGACTAAATGTATCAAAACAATTTTTAATACATAGTACTGTGCGCCATTTTTTCAGGAATGTGTCCCTAACCCATAGAATTTACAATCTAATATTTGGGGTGTCTGGGGCACATGGAGTAAAAGTGACTACTTCAAGTCACAAATAGCCGACACAGGGATTTAAACGGGTATTCTCATGCCTTTTTCTACGCATTATATGGACGTAATATACTGTATACTTGGAGATTCATGCACAGGAAATTCTTGCACTCCTGTAAGTCCCACTTTGGTTAAAGGTGTGAAAAGCCAGCATGCAAATCTATCTGGATGTGGCTGTGGGAGATTGACATCTCCAGGGTGCTGACCAGCAACCCATCTGAGACTGGAACAGGCAATTAGGATTCTGCTCAAAGACTCTGTGTCCTTTATTGAACTGGCTGCTGTTCAGAGGACTACAGTATTTTCACAATACGCTTTACATATGTCTGCTCAAAGTGTCTGACACACAGCTCGGCTGCTAATCTCAAAGTATCCAAACACAAGAACTGTCTGCGGGAAGATCCTATTTGCCAGGCAACGGAGCTGTGTTTAACATTTATTCTGTTTAAGGTTGAATGTTGGAGAGAAGACTTTTCATTTTTTTTTTTAAACATTCTGGAGTTAAAACTCGCCACTGTGTTTAAACATAATCATCCCACGGGAATACCTCCTGCAATGATCAGTAAAAAGAAATGCTTTATTAGAAGAAAAGAAGGGAGGGAGAAGAAAAGAGCGAGCGAGACACACAGACGAGAGAGAGAGGGAAGGATAGAGAGAGGGAGAGATACAGAGGGAGAGAGACTATAAACGGGGGGAGAGATAGACATACTATAGAAGAGGAGAGGGAGGGGGAGAAGGAGAGAGACTGACTATAAAGGGAGAGAGAGAGAGACATACAATAGAAGGGGAGAGGGAGGGGGAGAGAGAGAGAGAGAGAGAGAGAGAGAGAGAGAGAGAGAGAGAGAGAGAGAGAGAGAGAGAGAGAGAGAGAGAGACTGACTATAGAGGAAGAGATATGGGGACTAAATTGAGAGAGAGAGAGAGAGAGAGAGGTTAACAGAAAAAGACAGTATAATAGGAGAACGGGGAGGATCAGAGTAAGGAGAGGCAGAGAGAGAGAAATATTTGAAATCCAATATCCAAAGGCCTTCTACCAAAAACATCATTAAGTATTGATTGTCCAGCAAGGAAATTTGTAGCAAACATTATTGCTTGGAATACGCTTCCAATTGTAGGGGAATTTTCACCGATCCAATATTTATATTGATAAACATTCCAGTTCACTGGTTTGAGCATTATTCCCATGTGTGTGACCCTAACCTCTGACATTCACAGCAATGAGGAGTCAGATAACCCCAACGGGTAAAATAATGAATGATACTGTGATACATCAATCTTCTAGATTGCAAGCTCCTTGGGGTAGGAACTGCCTTCCATTTGCCTATATTTGTCTCTACATATATGTACTCCTTTATCATAGAATGTTATTGTCCTCCCTCCCACATTGTACTGCGCTAAGGAATATGGTGGCGCCATACAAATAAAAGAGAATATTAATAAATAACTAGCATCCTATATTTTAGTACATGGGCAGATCATACGCTGGTCTGAGTGTCACTCACTAAAATAATGGCTCAACCTCCCTCCCCACCTGACGTATCACTCAACCTGCATCCACCAACCACCCAACCAGACGTACCACTCAGCCTCCATCCACCGACCACCCCACAGCCTCCATCCACCAACCACCCAACCAGACGTACCACTCAGCCTCCATCCACCGACCACCCCACAGCCTCCATCCACCAACCACCCAACCAGACGTACCACTCAGCCTCCATCCACCGACCACCCCACAGCCTCCATCCACGACCCACCCAACCAGATGTACCACTCAACCTCCATCCACCGATGAACAACCCTTCACCTCTCATTCCTCGACAGCAACGGAAATATATGTGGCTTTCCTGGGGGTCAGACGGCCTTTAAATATTAGTCCGTAGCGGTGACCTATGACCCAGCAGGTGGAGCGGAATACAAGGATAGATTTTTCCTTGCAGCAATTATTCAATTCTTCACGTCTTCAGTGGCAGACCGTGCATTGCAACTCAATCCATTTCTTTGGTTCAAATGTCTCTTTCTTGCTAATGACTTCTGAGAAACAGACCCCTGCTGTCTTGGAAGCACCAGACTACCGTGTACGATTAATATGTAGGTACATTGAAAGGCAGCAAAACGTGCAAAGTATCCTACTCTTTCTTGGACCAAAACAGCTACCGGCAACCCTTCAATGAATCAACTGAAATTCAGCAATCGGTTTTTATTTTTTTTATTTTGGACAAATATTCATGTCAAAATGTTTGAGGGGACTTTTAAAAATGGCTGCTCCTTACTTAACTACGAGCCCCTTATACAAGCAAAACAGCTAGAGGCCCAAAATAAATATATATAAATATATAATGCTAATTATATGTAATAATATACACGTGTGTATATATCTATCTATATATATATGTGTGTGTGTGTGTGTGTGTGTATATATGTGTGTGTGTGTGTGTGTGTGTATATATATATATATATATATATATATATATATATATATATATATATATATTTCTTTTGGGACAATATTTAGGGGGTACATTAACTTCTTCGCTGCCAGAGGGGCCTGCAACGCATTTCGCTATCAAAAATATATTTTTCAGCTCGCATAATATATCATTATATGCTAAAACCATCACCGACTAAGAAAATGGTGGCCATTTAATATGCTCCTGGAAAATATCAAGCAGAGATGCTCTGTACACGTAATAAAATGTGTTTTTAAGAGCTAAAGCCATACAAAAATACGATTTATTCTCAAAGATCCAGCACTGAAGTCCGGGCAAAGAAAATCCCCAGCCACGTTGGGAAGGTCAAACAGGTAATGCCAGGGATTTTAGCTCGTGTTAAAATAAACATTTACCATCTTCTGCTAATACATCATACTCCCTTCTCTGCTGATAGCAGCGTGTGCTCTGTATGTCCCTGGTAATATCTCCCAGGAGTCATTCAGGGTGTGTCCACCCCTATACATCTTATTTTACAACATATGATCCCTACAACGCTCAATAATTTCAGTGTATCTGAAAAGCTTGCACAAATAAAAGCATTTCGTTAGCCACAGAATGGTATCATCTATTCATTTTTGATTATATATATATCTTGCAGATGATGGCACAAACTACATTTCCTGGAGAGGTGGACTGGATAAATACCTTTATAGCAGAGAGATAAGACGCTAATGTTCTGCCGAAATAGGCAAGGCCGGAAAAGCCCGCACAGCTGATTTGGCAAAAAAAGATGTACCTGCCTTGTGTTGCTGATTTGCGGAAGGGGTTAACAAGTCAGGAAATACCGGCAGAATTTTGCCCTCGTTAGCTCGCGGCGAGAGCTGGAATCAGGGAAATGTTGTGTTGTGGGGTCGAAAGAAATGGCATTTGAATGGAAAAGCGCTGCATTTTATCAGGGAGACGCCGTTGAAGTCTATGAGGCGTCTTGAGACGCGCAGAAAGAGGTGGTATGTCTGCGCCAGTGCGGGAGGGGTTAAAATGCCACCTGCATGCAGCTCTCTAGCACTAAAAGGGTTAAAAAAAAAAAAAACGAGACATATACCCATTTTGTTTAACATGGGTTAAGAAAAGGGTGTGGGGGGAAGAAATTGAAGTGAGAGAGAGAGGGGAAAAAATACAAGTAAATAGAATATTTCTACAAAGACGGAGAGAAGGAGAGAGAGAAAAAGAGAGAGAAGGAGGAGTAGAGAGAGAGAGAGGAGAGAGAGCAAAGGAATAATTAAACTGCAGAGAGGAATCTGCAGAGAGTGGGTGGGTTCAAAGCAGACATGGCACAAAATAACCTTTTTAACCCCAAGGCGTTGCAGTCCCCACTGGCAGTGAAAAAGTTAACAGATTAAACCGAACGAGGGAGAAGCAGGATAACAGGGTGTTACCCCCATACCTGTCTGACTACTACACCCCATTACCTCCCCCCTGCCCCCCTCTCCCCACCTCCCCGCTACACTCACCGCTCTGCTCCCCGAGAAAAACCAATTTGAATTTTCTCAGCGGGTTTCCGAAATCTCCCCCTGCAGACATGATGCTCAGGGAGGGTCAGGAGACAGGACCAGGGCGGGCAGAGCAAAGGGGATCCTTTCAGCAGCCGGGGTTCTCTCCGACCCTCTGGTGCTGCTGTGCGTGTGCGCGCCTGGTGCAGATGGGATGCTAAGGCTGGCAGAGATGGGAGACAGAAAGGGTGGGGCCTGCAGTGGTAATGGGTTAATTCTTCAGCACCGGAGAGGGACAGCAGGGACTAGGTGGATGGGGATGCTTAAGGCTTGTCTGCACAACACCTCTCTCTCTCTCTGTCCCTTCCCCACCCATACACAACACGCCTGCGTACTCTCACTCTGTCTCTCTCTCACCTCCCCCCTTCCCAGGCTGTGCTGATGTCAGGGAACAAGCTGCTCTAGAGACTGAATAAACGAGACAGAGACAGGCAGGGAAGTCTTGCTGCTAACACACCTGCAGTGCATCTCTGTATAAAGAGGAAGATACTCAGGAGCCGAGCGGGCACACCCTGTAGGATTAGACACTTCGTAGGTTGTGACTCCTTTTCATGGACCAACATATTCATTGTACAAAATTGTCCTGTGCGTAAGCTTTAGAGACTGCAGGGGTCTCCATCATTATGCATCGGACAACCTTGTATGATTTATACAGTATGTTGGTCCATTAAACGGAATCTCAACCTACGAAGTGTCTTATCCTATAGGGTGTCAGTCTGACCACTAGGCTCCTGGTCCCCTGGAGTTCTCCATCATACTCACCCCTTACATACATGTCCGTTACCCCTATGGAGTTTAATTACCCTATTATGCTTATCCTTTCCCCTAAAAGGCATTCATGATATCAACCTGTAACATACACTAATTGTCCCTATAGCCTTTAATGGTATCACCCTATTAAGCACCCTATACCCCTATCTACAGACTAAAATTTGATCACCTTATTACACATGCTTTGCCCCTCCACGCTATTATAGGATTTCCTTATTACACAGCATGTTGGCCCCTATACACTTTAACAGGATAACCCTCTAATACACGCTATTTAATCCATTTGTCTCTGTAGACTTTCATAGGATTAACTCTTATACAGTAGCATATATACATGGGGTGCCAGCAGCCGAACCAGAGGAACCACGCCAGCTCAAAAATTTTATCCATGCAAAAATGAAGGTCCACTGCACTCTCCAGGTATAGATCTTGTGTATGATTGTACTGCAGTATGTACTGGACAAAAAACCTGAGTGGTTCGAAACATTACGCTCAGTAACTTTTGTTATTCTGTTGTATATATATATTCTGTTGTATATATACATATACAGTCATGTGAAAAAGAAAGTACACCCTCTTTGAATTCCATGGTTTTACATATCAGGACATAATAACAATTATCTGTTCATTAGCAGTCTAAAATGTAGGTAAATACAACCTCAGATGAAAAACAACACATGACATATTACACCGTGTCATGATTTATTTAACAAAAATAAAGCCAAAATGGAGAAGCTGTGTGTGAAAAACTAAGTACACCCTTACTGCTTCCATAGGAATTAAGATGCGAAGTAGCAGACAGGTGCTGCTAATCAAATGCCCTTGATTAATTGATCATCAGCAAGTGTGACCACCTCTATAAAAGCCAAAGTTTTAACAGTTTGCTGGTCTGGTGCATTCAGGTGTGTGTTAACACAATGCCAAGAAAGAAAGACATCAGCAATGATCTTAGAGAAGCAATTGTTGCTGCCCAGGAGTGGACGTCCCAGCAAATTCACCCCAAGGTCAGACATGCAATGCTCAAAGAAATTGCAAAAAACCCAAGAGTTACATCTGAAACTCTACAGGTCTCAGTTAGCATGTTAAATGTTAAAGTTCATGACAGTACAATAAGAAAAAGACTGAACAAGTATGGTTTGTTTGGAAGGGTTGCCAGGAGAAAGCCTCTTCTCTCTAAAAAGAACATGGCAGCACGGCTTAGGTTTGCAAAGTTGCATCTGAACAAACCACAAGACTTCTGGAACAATGGTCTCGTCTGTCCAAAGGACAAAGTGGAGATGTTTGGCCATAATGCACAGAGCTACGTTTGGCGAAAACCAAACACACCATATCAGCACAAACACCTCATACCAACTGTCAAGCACGGTGGTGGAGGGCTGATGATTTGGGCTTGTTTTGCAGCCACAGGACCTGGGAACCTTGCAGTCATTGAGTCGACCATGAACTCCTCTGTATACCAAAGTATTCTAGAATCAAATGTGAGGCCATCTGTCCGACAGCTAAAGCTTGGCCGAAATTGGGTCATGCAACAGGACAATGATCCAAAGCACACCAGCAAATCTACAACAGAATTGCTGAAAAAGAAAAGAATCAAGGTGTTGCAATGGCCCAGTCAAAGTCTACACCTCAACCCGATTGAAATTCTGTGGTGAGACCTTAGGAGAGCTGTGCATAAACAAATGCCTGCAAACCTCAATGAACTGAAGCAACGTTGTAAAGAAGAGTGGGCCAAAATTCCTCCACAACGATGTGAGAGACTGATAAAGTCATACAGAAAACGATTACTTCAAGTTATTGCTGCTAAAGGTGGTTCTACAAGCTATTGAATCATAAGGTGGACTTGGTTTTTCACACATGGCTTCTCCATTTTGGCTTTATTTTTGTTAAATAAATCATGACACGGTGAAATATGTCATGTGCTGTTGTTCATCTGACGACGTATTTAACTAATTTTAAGACCTGCTAAGGAACAGATGATTGTTATTATGTCCTGATATGTAAAACCATAGAATTCAAAGAGGGTGCGCTTTCTTTTTCACATGACTGTATATATACACACACACACACACACACACACACACACACACACACACACACACACACAGCTGTATATAATACAGGAAAAATATAGTTATCTGAATGTGTATATAATCTATATACAATACATGAAAAATGTTTCCGTGTTTGTATACAGAGAGCAGGAAAATACAGGGAAAAGATATGTATCTGTAGGTGTATATACAGGGACATGTATACAATACGGAAGGGGTGTACAAAGTTTCCCCCTGCTACCCCCTGTCTGCTCTCCTCCCCTGCTCGCCCACCCCCTTTCAACTCTGGCGGCAAACGACGTCCCGTTGCCATGGCAACGCCACGTCGCATGCCCCCCGCGGTGTCATTTGACGCCGGGTTACAATGGCGACGCGTCGCCGAAGACTAGGTAGGAGATGTTAGAGGCCTCACGCGGCCCCCCCCCCCCCCCCGACATGTAATTTAAAAGCCTTCGGAGAGAGCGCGTGACCTCTGTAACTGCTGCCCCTCCCCCCCCTGGAAAATCTCACGCCCCCCAGTTTGCGCACCTTTGCAATACAGGAATAACATACAATTGGACATTGAGATAAAAGGCTCCCTAGCACAGAAAGCTTGCAGAAAAAAATGCCCGCACCTCTGAAAAGTCTGTAAAGTCACAGCAAGTAAATTATACTAATATATATATATATAAATGGGCTCCATGTGAATGAATATTCCAGGCAAAAGGTGACACATTGTGTGCTCATTTACATGTCATTTCCCAGAATCCCTTGCTGCAGTGGGAGCACGGTATGCTAGGTGATAATGGTTGAAAGGCAGGGTGCAGACCTGTCTAACTCTAAGACATGTGAATGTGCTCACAAGTGATATTCTTTATTGGCTATATGCTAACAGTGGAGGTTTTCTGTCGCCTTTTTCACCCACCATAACTTAAATTGTATATGGTAAACCTACCCAGCCTAGAAATATTGCAAAGCCAGTATAAACCAGCCGCACACTGATGATACCCATCAAGGTTGAAACAAGTCCCATGCTGTGTTTAGAAGCTGGGTGAACAGTGATGCATCTGCTTAAATGGGCTCCATGTGTATGGATATTCCTGGCAAAAGGTGACACATTGTGTGCTCATTTGCATGTCATTTCCCAGAATCTCTTGCTGCGGTGGAAGCACTGCATGCTAGGTGATAATGGTTGAAAGGCAGGGGTGCAGAGCTGTCTAAGACATGTGAATGTGCTCACAACTGATATTCTTTATTAGAGATATATACTGTATATATTTATATATATATATATTTATATATATATATATATATATATATATATATATATAAAACCATTCCTTGCTAGACTGGATTCTCTCCTCAAACCCCAGCAGAATCCAATCCTCTGGCATCCTTCCGGACATTTTCAGTGACCATGCAATAGTGTACTGTGTAAGGAAAATTAAACCGCCCCATTCAAGCCCTAAAGTTCTCCTCACTAGAACATTTAAAAACTTTAACCCACAACAGTTTCTGGATGACCTTACCAACTGCCCATGGCACAGAATCTATTTAATTCCCGACCCCGATTCTGCGCTCGCCTATTTCCAATTCGAGTTCTTAAAACTCTGCGATACCCATGCTCCACTACGCAAAATAAGGGTACGGGGGGCCCACCTTCCATGGGTTACACCTGACCTTATAGCACTCTACCAGTTCAGGGATGCCTTGTGGAAAAGCTACAAAGTAACTGGCACTACCAAGGATCTCAATCACTACAGATGCATGCGGAACATGTGCAAAAGGCAAACAAGGCACGCAAAAGCACAATATTACTCTGACAATCTCCACCAAAATACATCAAACCCAGCTAACTTCTGGAAGGTTATCAACAATATATTCCAGCCTCCTAACCATCAACAACCAAGTAATATCACTAAGGGGGATATTACTCTGACAAACCCCACAGACATTGCAAATGCATTCAATGAAACGCAGCATAAACCCCAAACATGAATCTCATCCTGGGAGTATCCCTACAGTCCCACCCCCTCCCAACACAGCCCACAATTTTCAATTTAGCCCAGTATCTGAAGAGGAGATTACACAAGCGCTCCTCAAACTAAAACTAAGCAGCCAATGTGGCCCCGACTTACTACAATCTAGGTTTCTACGACTTGGTGCCCCTGCCATTGCCAAACCAATTGCGTCCATAGTGAACTCTATCCTGTCTGCAGGCCATATCCCTAAGACCTGGAAAACTGCCAGAGTTGTCCCAATCTTCAAAAGTGGGGACAAAAACACTGTCTTAAACTACAGGCCAATCTCACTTCTCCCAATTCTATCCAAAGTTATGGAAAAATGTGTCCACTCCCAATTAAGCGATTTCTACACCAAGACAAATTTCCCTAGCCAATTCCAGTCTGGGTTTCGTCCCAAACACTCCACCGTAACTACCCTGCTAAAAGTTTGCAATGAAATCCAGTGTGGAATGGAACGGGGACAACTCACTGGTGCAGTATTCCTAGATTTTGCAAAGGCTTTTGACACAGTTGATCATGTTATCCTGCTTAACAAACTCCAGAGCTCTGGAATAGGGAAACATGCTTTAAACTGGTTTCAGTCCTACCTATCAGGAAGATCCCAACATGTGTCCATCTCAGGCTCTAACTCCAACCCCCTGGATATCACCTGTGGTGTCCCGCAAGGCTCTGTTCTGGGGCCCCTACTCTTCTCAGTGTTCATTAATGATCTTCCCACAGCTTGTAAGGAAGCCTCAATACACATGTATGCAGATGACACAATCCTATATGCACACAGCCATAACCTCTCTGACCTTCAACACATACTTCAGTCTGACTTTTTGAGACTCGAAAACTGGATTTCCCAAAACAAACTGTTTTTAAACACTGACAAGACTGTAACAATGGTATTTGGGACCAAGACTAAATTTGCAAAGTTTCCATTGACTGAGCTCCTGATTAGAACCAACGCTAACACCACCCTAACACCTGTCACTAGTTTTAAATACCTGGGCTTATGGTTTGACTCCCACTTAACATTCGGGATGCACATTGATACCCTGACAACCAAGACCTATGCGAAACTAGGGGTACTTTACAGGAACAAATCCTCCCTAAGTCTCCTGGTCAGAAATCAGAATTGCACAGCAGATGCTAATGCCAATTATTGACTATGGAGATGTAGTATATGGCTCGGCACCTCAAACCCACCTTAGCAAACTTGACACCCTCTACAATTCAATTTGTCGTTTTGTTCTCCAATGCAACTACAGCACACATCACTGCGAAATGCTCAAAGAACTAGATTGGTCATCACTAGAGTCTAGGCGCAAAGTTCACCTTTCCTGTCTCACCCTCAAATACTTTATGGGCAAGCTACCCAGCTACCTGAACAAGCTCCTCACCCCTACCACATGCAGCACCTATCACCTGAGATCAGACTCCAAAAGACTATTCATGGTCCCAAGACTCAACAAAGTATCCGGACGTTCCTCCTTCTCCTTCCGTGCACCCCAAAACTGGAACAACCTACCAGAGACTCTCATATCCACCAGCAGCTTAAGTTCTTTCAAATCTAAGGCTGTCTCACACTTTAATCTGGTCTGTAACTGTTTCATACGCTCATAATATATATTTTCTTTAACTGTGCACGCAATGTCTTGTATATAATGTATACCTTGTTCATATATGTAACTGTACTTGTAACCATGTATTATTTGTTTTACTCTGTGCCCAGGACATACTTGAAAACGAGAGGTAACTCTCAATGTATTACTTCCTGGTAAAATATTTTATAAATAAATACATAAATAAATAAATAAAGTTATCAATGCAACTATAACACACATCACTGCGAAATGCTTAAAGAACTAGACTGGTCATCACTCGAGTCTAGGCACAAAGGTCACCTTTCCTGTCTTGCCTTCAAATTCTTTATGGGCAAGCTACCCAGCTACCTGAACAAGCTCCTCGCCCCTACCACATGCAGCACCTATCACCTGAGATCAGACTCCAAAAGACTATTCATGGTCCCAAGGCTCAACAAAGTATCCGGCCGCTCCTCCTTCTCTTACTGTGCACCCCAAAACTGGAACAACCTACCGGAGACTCTTACATCCACCACCAGTCTAAGTTCTTTCAAATCTAAGGCTGTCTCACATTTTAACCTGGTCTGTAACTGTTTCATACGCCCATAATATAAATGATCTTTAACTGGGCATGCAATGTCTTGTATATAATGTATACCCTGCTCATTATGTAACTGTACTTGTAACCATGTATTATTTGTTTTACTCTGTGCCCAGGACATACTTGAAAACGAGAGGTAACTCTCAATGTATTACTTCCTGGTAAAATATTTTATAAATAAATAAATAAATAATATCTACATTGCCTGGATCCCCTGTTTGTCCCCTTACCTTTCCATAGAAGTATAGCTATAGTTTTTTTTGTTTTTTTATAGACAGCAATCACCAATATTTAACCCATTAAACATCTAATGTCGCAGGCCCCTCTGGCAGTAAAAAGCTTATGATGGCCTTATATAAACGAGGGAGAAGAGACTTGGGAGGGTGAATGTTCGGGGATTACAGACTGGCAGCCGGTTCATTTATAAGAGCACAAACCTTTTACCGAAGCATTTGGTTTGTTTGGCGCAGATGCACTGACTCGCCCCGCAAATATATTCGCCGCTGCACTTGCTCTTATTCTCTTCTTTTAGTCTCCCATTATTCCATTTAGATTGTGAGCTCTGCGGGGCAGAGACATCCTAATTCCTGTTGTTTAACTTCCTGTTGAAAGCAGCATCCCACGCAGTTCGTTTAAAAAAAAATATCTATTGCTTTATTTTTACCTGAAGCAGGCCGCTCGGCTGTCCCCTGACGTTAGGGAATTCAAAATGGCGACGGCAGCAGGGCCCGTCGGCCAACAGAAAAGTCGCAGTCATCTCTTTCCATCGGTAACCCGGCTGTCATATTTGTGTTTTGTCAAATACCAGTGCACAAAGTAAACGACAAATATCTCGGTAAACAGGGGGTCCCTGGACAACGGGGGACACTGTGGGAGACTCCATGGTTTAGGTGTAATATCACACACACACACACACACACACACACACACACACACACGTAATTCCACCAGCAGCCACATGAGGGCCCTGTTCTCCCATAAATGTTAACACTGCCGGCAACATTCTCTGTGTGAAGTGAAGGATCAACACAGTATCAATGTATCATTGTAAAGACCCCCACTCCCCCCAATTCATATAAAAAGACCCCCACTCCCCCCAATTCATATAAAAAGACCCCCACTCCCCCCAATTCATATAAAAAGACCCCCACTCCCCCCCCATTACATATAACAAGACCCCCACGCCCCCCAATACATATAACAAGACCCCCACTCCCCCAATACATATAACAAGACCCCCACTCCCCCCAATACATATAACAAGACCCCCACTCATCCCAATTCATATACAAAGACCCCCACTCCCCCCAATACATATAAAAAGACCCCCACTCCCCCCAATTCATATAAAAGACCCCCACTCCCCCCAATTCATATAAAATGACCCCCACTCCCCCCTCCCAATACATATAAAAAGACCCCCACTCCCCCAATACATATAACAAGACCCCCACGCCCCCCAATACATATAACAAGACCCCCACTCCCCCCAATACATATAACAAGACCCCCTCTCCCCCCCAATACATATAACAAGACCCCCACTCCCCCCAATTCATATAAAAAGACCCCCACTCCCCCCAATACATATAACAAGACCCCCACTCCCCCAATACATATAACAAGACCCCCACTCCCCCCAATACATATAACAAGACCCCCACTCCCCCCAATTCATATACAAAGACCCCCACTCCCCCCAATTCATATACAAAGACCCCCACTCCCCCCAATACATATAAAAAGACCCCCACTCCCCCCAATTCATATAAAAGACCCCCACTCCCCCCAATTCATATAAAATGACCCCCACTCCCCCCTCCCAATACATATTAAAAGACCCCCACTCCCCCAATACATATAACAAGACCCCCACTCCCCCCAATACATATAACAAGACCCCCACTCCCCCCAATTCATATACAAAGACCCCCACTCCCCCCAATTCATATACAAAGACCCCCACTCCCCCCAATACATATAAAAAGACCCCCACTCCCCCCAATTCATATCAAAAGACCCCCACTCCCCCCAATACATATCAAAAGACCCCCACTCCCCCCAATACATATAACAAGACCCCCACTCCCCCAATACATATAACAAGACCCCCACTCCCCCAATACATATAACAAGACCCCCTCTCCCCCAATACATATAAAAGACCCCCACTCCCCCCAATACATATAACAAGACCCCCACTCCCCCCAATACATATAAAAAGACCCCCACTCCCCCCAATACATATAAAAAGACCCCCACTCCCCCAATACATATAAAAAGACCCCCACTCCCCCCAATACATATAAAAAGACCCCCACTCCCCCAATACATATAAAAAGAACCCCACTCCCCCAATACATATAAAAAGACCCCCACTCCCCCCCCCCAATACATATAACAAGACCCCAATTCCCCCCCAATTCATATAACAAGACCCCCACTCCCCCCAATACATATAACAAGACCCCCACCCCCCCAATACATATAAAAGACCCCCACTCCCCCAATTCATATAAAAAGACCCCCACTCCCCCCCAATACATATAACAAGACCCCCACGCCCCCTAATTCATATAAAAAGACCCCCACTCCCCCCAATACATATAACAAGACCCCCACTCCCCCAATACATATAACAAGACCCCCACTCCCCCCAATACATATAACAAGACCCCCACTCCCCCCAATTCATATACAAAGACCCCCACTCCCCCCAATTCATATACAAAGACCCCCACTCCCCCCAATACATATCAAAAGACCCCCACTCCCCCCAATACATATAACAAGACCCCCACTCCCCCAATACATATAACAAGACCCCCTCTCCCCCCCAATACATATAAAAGACCCCCACTCCCCCCAATACATATAACAAGACCCCCACTCCCCCCAATACATATAAAAAGACCCCCACTCCCCCCAATACATATAAAAAGACCCCCACTCCCCCCAATACATATAAAAAGACCCCCACTCCCCCCAATACATATAAAAAGACCCCCACTCCCCCAATACATATAAAAAGACCCCCACTCCCCCAATACATATAAAAAGACCCCCACTCCCCCCCCAATACATATAACAAGACCCCAATTCCCCCCCAATTCATATAACAAGACCCCCACTCCCCCCAATACATATAACAAGACCCCCACCCCCCCCAATACATATAAAAGACCCCCACTCCCCCAATTCATATAAAAAGACCCCCACTCCCCCCCAATACATATAACAAGACCCCCACGCCCCCCAATTCATATAAAAAGACCCCCACTCCCCCCAATACATATAACAAGACCCCCACTCCCCCAATACATATAACAAGACCCCCACTCCCCCCAATACATATAACAAGACCCCCACTCCCCCCAATTCATATACAAAGACCCCCACTCCCCCCAATTCATATACAAAGACCCCCACTCCGCCCAATACATATAAAAAGACCCCCACTCCCCCCAATTCATATAAAAGACCCCCACTCCCCCCAATTCATATAAAATGACCCCCACTCCCCCCAATTCATATAAAATGACCCCCACTCCCCCCAATTCATATAAAATGACCCCCACTCCCCCTTCCCAATACATATAAAAAGACCCCCACTCCCCCAATACATATAAAAGACCCCCACTCCCCCCAATTCATATAAAAAGACCCCCACTCCCCCAATACATATCAAAAGACCCCCACTCCCCCAATACATATAACAAGACCCCCACTCCCCCAATACATATAACAAGACCCCCTCTCCCCCCCAATACATATAAAAAGACCCCCACTCCCCCCAATACATATAACAAGACCCCCACTCCCCCCAATACATATAAAAAGACCCCCACTCCCCCCAATACATATAAAAAGGCCCCCACTCCCCCCAATACATATAAAAAGGCCCCCACTCCCCCCAATACATATAAAAAGACCCCCACTCCCCCAATACATATAAAAAGACCCCCACTCCCCCCCCAATACATATAACAAGACCCCAATTCCCCCCCAATACATATAACAAGACCCCCACTCCCCCCAATTCATATAAAAAGACCCCCACTCCCCCCAATACATATAAAAAGACCCCCACTCCCCCCAATTCATATAAAAAGACCTCCACTCCCCCCAATACATATAAAAAGACCCCCACCCCCCAATACATATAAAAAGACCCCCACTCCCCCCCCCCAATACATATAAAAAGACCCCCACTCCCCCCCCCCAATTCATATAACAAGACCCCCACTCCCCCCAATTCATATAAAAAGACCCCCACTCCCCGCAATACATATAAAAAGACCCCCACTCCCCCCAATTCATATAAAAAGACCCCCACTCCCCCAATACATATAACAAGACCCCCACTCCCCCTAATTCATATAACAAGACCCGCACTCCCCCAATACATATAAAAAGACCCCCACTCCTCCCAATTCATATAAAAAATACCCCCACTCCCCCCCCAATACATATAAAAAGACCCCCACTCCTCCCAATTCATATAAAAATACCCCCACTCCCCCCCCCAATACATATAACAAGACCCCCACTCCCCCCAATACATATAACAAGACCCCCACTCCCCCCAATTCATATAAAAAGACCCCCACTCCCCGCAATTCATATAAAAAGACCCCCACTCCCCCAATACATATAACAAGACCCCAATCCCCCCCCAATACATATAAAAAGATCCCCACTCCCCGCAATTCATATAAAAAGACCCCCACTCCCCCTAATACATATAACAAGACCCCCACTCCCCCAATACATATATAAAAAAGTAGACATACCTTGGGGATGGATGGGACCGGTGGCTGCGGGTCCAGCAGCCGGTGGGGGGTCTGAGGAGCCGCCTGGCTGGGGAGGGCACTGCGCGCAGGCCCAGGTCGCTTGGGCCCACCCGGAACTGGAGCTGCGGGCCACAGAGGATGAGGGGGGGAGAGGAGGAGAAAGGATCCTACTAGGGACAGAGGGGTGGGGATGGATGCTGGATGGTAGGGCTTGGCTGGGGGAGCCAATGGGATGCCGGTAGGGGCCTGGGGACGGTGGGGGGGGGGTCTGGGGTGCATGGCTGGGGACTCGGAGAGAGCGCAGATTAAGGCCCGGCCGCCCGGGCCCCTACTGCAGGCGGATCCTGGAGGATGCCGGTAGGGGGGAGAGGGGAAAGGATCCGTAGGGTCTGGGACTGAGGGGGAGGGAAGGATGCCGGGCGGTAGGGCCTGGCTGGGGGAGCCGAGGGGATGCCGGTGGGGGCCTGGGGATGGTGGGGGGGGGATCTGGGGACAGTGGGGGGGAGGCTGAGAAGCGTTGCTGGGGACTCGGGGAGAGTGCAGGTTAGGGCACTGCCCCCAGCTGCAGGCGGAGCGGCCATTTTTTTCAGACACTTTAGTTTTTTTTTCCTGACACTGGCCCGGCAGTGGCCGCGGGCAACCGGGCCCCCTGAGTCACCGGGCCCAGGATGCCAACCCCGACAGACCCACCCTGTTGGCGGCCCTGTCTCTACCCATTGTTTGGCACAGTGGTACATCTTGCCCATATAATATGGACATGATAAGCCACTTTAGCAGTCAATGGGCAACCTAAAAAAAAATAACTGCACCAAAAAGACACAACAGTAAAAAATACCCAAGCATCTAAACACCAGAACATTAAAAGAAATAAAACCTCTAAACAACACAACATTAAAAGAAAAAAAACTCTAAACAACACATAAAAAGAACTGAAAATCCTAAACACCAGAAGAATAAAATTAATCAATGCCAGAAGAATAAAAGAACTAAAAAGCCTAAACACCACATCAATAAAATATGTCAAACACCTAAACGATCAAAACATTTAATAAAAACAAGCCGCCCAAATAATACATAACAATGAACTCAAAACAATAAACAGAAATACAAAATATAACAATTAATTCAAAAGGGGCACAGATAAATACATTAGCAGTCAATGGGCAAGCAAAAAAATAAAAATGTAAAAATACAATAAAAAAACCTGAAAAACAAAAATGACATTCTGTACATTGAATATTTTTCTTACCTTTCGATGTCTTCACCTTCCGAATCTCGGTGTATCTGAAAGCTCTCGATCAGCGACACCATCCTCTGTGACCCTCACTCAGCATCAGGTAAAATCTACTTTTCTTCTTTCTTCTATACTTGTAATCCAACAGGGCGAATCTTGTGTCGTCGGCTTAAGCTAAAATAAGACGGAACAGGCCTTATAGAAGGCCTGTGATATCACATTTTAGGGTCAGATGGTACAGCTCCAATCCGAATATTATTAAAGGATAGAAGTATAATTACCTTCCTAGTGTAGGAGAGAGCTACCAGGGGAAGAAGCACAGAGTAACCATATTGTTTGACACTAGTTCATGTCTATGACGAGTCTGTCCCTGTTTGTTGTTTTGTAGCTAGGGAAAGTGTCCTATCCAGTTAGCATCCCTAGCCATAGGAGTATAGAAGCTTACAAGCAATGTTTTACTAATGGCTAAGGTAATTAAGGGGTTAACCCCCCCTCCCCCCTGAAGCAACCCCTACCCACCAACAAAGCTACCCCCACCTCCCACTAGACTAAGATCCATATTAGCCAAATATGGCTAATAGTGGTTTTGGGCACTAAACCAAAAAATAAATGTTTCAAAAATAATAATGTAGCCATGCCATCTTTGGCTACTAACCTGCCCTACTCTTGGCAGTAAGTCCTGGTACAATCAAGCTGTACTTAAGGGCAGTGCCGCCCTAAATTTAGCAGTGCCTCTACATACTTGAGATGGGCAGGTCACAGTGAGAGTGAGTGTGGACCATACTCTCTGCCCCTGCTAGAGGGGCAGGAAAGAGCTGGGACTGCTGCGGGTGCCCTTGGCCTTTAGTGAAGGTCCAGGGACCATCCTTCAGAGAGTAGCTGACAGTTGCTGCATTGGGCAGAACCCTGCCGTGTACTGTGCTGCACAGAGTAAGAGAATAAACCGTTCCTGTTGTTATACTCCCATCTAGTGTGTGATCTTACTGGGGGGAGATGTGATAGTTCTACTGTAGGAGATCATCTTCACATACCTGGAGCCTAAAGCAGATGGAGGCGCTGCACTGCTAGAGAAAGAAGTGGATAATGTACCCCAGAAACCTGATCCAGTGTCCCCACTACCATCAGCGGACAGCTTAGCCCTCCTGTTATCCAGGTGTCCAGGTATCATGCACCACATACGTAGTAATGGCAAAGTCTCCCAGAGGGTGGGGGAAAGACCGTTACAATAAGAACATTCAAAATTTTAAACATAAAATAATTGATGTTCACTGTGGATAACTACACCCTCTCCAGGGGGGCTAAGATAGCCACATTGGCAATAAATAGTAACCTGAAATACGAAGAAAAAAAGAATTAACAATATTAAAATACATTAATAACCTCCCTTCTAACTGCAACAGTAATGAAGAGCTTAATGACCTCCCACCCACTGCCCTCGGGAGGCCTAGTCACCCACTCTGGGCAACTCCCTCCCATCCCCCCACACACACACACTAGTGGACAATAGTTCTAATATGGGATACCGGTGTGCTGATGTGGTGGTGCTGGGGATAGTGTGTTTGTGTGTGTGTGTATACATGTTTGTGTGTGTGTATACACATGTGTGTGTGTGTGTGTATACATGTGTGTATACATGTTTGTGTGTGTATACATGTTTGTGTGTATACATTGTATGTGTGTGTATGTGTACGTGTGTGTGTATGTGTACGTGTGTGTGTACATTTGTGTGTGTATACATGTGTGTGTGTATACATGTGTGTGTGTATACACACATGTGTGTGTATACATGTGTGTGTGTGTATACACACGTGTGTGTGTATACACATGTGTGTGTGTATACATTGTGTGTGTATACACATGTGTGTGTATACATTGTGTGTGTATACACATGTGTGTGTACACATTTGTGTGTGTACACATGTGTGTGTGTACACATGTGTGTGTATACATGTGTGTGTATACATGTATGTGTGTGTGTGTATACATGTGTGTGTGTGTATACATGTGTGTGTGTATACATGATGTGTATGTATACGTGTGTGTGCGTGTCTACGTGTGTGTGCGTGTCTACGTGTGTGTGCGTGTCTATGTGTGTGTGCGTGTGTGTGCGTGTCTACGTATGTGTGCGTGTCTACGTGTGTGTGCGTGTCTACGTGTGTGTGCGTGTCTACGTGTGTGTGCGTGTGTCTGCGTGTCTGCGTGTGTCTGCGTGTCTACGTGTGTCTGCGTGTGTCTGCGTGTCTACGTGTGCCTGCGTGTCTACGTGTGCCTGCGTGTCTACGTGTGTCTGCGTGTCTACGTGTCTACGTGTGTCTGCGTGTATACGTGTGTCTGCGTGTATACGTGTGTCAACGTGTGCCTGTGTGTATACGTGTGTCTACGTGTGTGTAAAAGGGGGTGTATACATGTGTGTGTACACATGTGTGTACGCGTGTGTGTCTACGTGTGTGTGTACATGTGTGTGTGTATACGTGTGTCTACGTGTGTGTGTGTATACGTGTGTGTGTATACATGTGTGTGTGTATACGTGTGTGTACGCGTGTGTACATGTGTGTGTGTATACGTGTGTATACGTGTGTGTGTGTGTGTATACGTGTGCGTGTGTATACGTGTGCCTACGTGTGTGTCTACGTGTGTGTGTACGTGTGTATACGTGTGTGTATACGTGTGTGTATACGTATATACGTGTGTGTGTATACGTGTGTCTGTGTGTATACGTGTGTCTGTGTGTATACGTGTGTCTACGTGTGTCTGCTGTGTGTATACGTGTGTCTGCTGTGTGTATACGTGTGTCTGCTGTGTGTATACGTGTGTCTGCTGTGTGTATACGTGTGTCTGTGTGTATACGTGTGTCTGCTGTGTGTATACGTGTGTCTGTATAGGTGTCTGTATAGGTGTGTGTGTGTGTGTGTCTACGTGTGTGTGTGTGTCTACGTGTGTGTGTGTCTACGTGTGTGTGTGTGTGTGTCTGTGTACGTGTGTGTGTCTGTGTACGTGTGTGTGTCTGTGTACGTGTATGTCTACGTGTGTGTGTGTGTGCCTACATGTGTGTGTCTACATCTGTGTGTGTGTCTACATGTGTGTCTACATGTGTGTGTGTCTACATGTGTGTGTGTCTACATGTGTGTGTGTGTGTCTTATGTATAGAGATATATATAGTGTGTGTGTGTGTGTGTACGGAGGGATCAGGCTGGAGATAAAGAAATGTGTGTGTGGGGGGGGTGGGGGGCGGAGCTGCTTACCTTACAGTCGGCAGCATCTTCCTCGTGCAGGCCGGGAGACGGACCCTGCAGTCATCTGGTATGGAGGGGCGGGGATCGGACGGGAGCCGGACAGAGGGCATGTGGAGGGGGGGGGGAAGCTGCAGGGAGAGCAGTACTGGGCATGTGGAGGGGGGAGGGGAGAGAGCAGCACGGGGCATGTGGAGGGGGGGAGAGCAGCACGGGGCATGTGGAGGGGGGGTGAGCAGCACGGGGCATGTGGAGGGGGGGTGAGCAGCACGGGGCATGTGGAGGGGGGGTGAGCAGCACGGGGCATGTGGAGGGGGGGTAAGCAGCACGGGGCATGTGGAGGGGGGGTGAGCAGCACGGGGCATGTGTGGGGTCCCTCCTGCAAGGCTGGCGGGAGCCCCCCCGCTGGCCTCCGCCTCGAGGTGAGGCGGTGCCGAGGTGTTGGCGGGAGGCAGCGTGTTGTGGCCGCCCCCCGCTGTGTCCCGGGCGCTCGCTCCGCTCCCCCGCTGACTGTAGCGGTGCCGGGGTGTGAGCTTGGGGGGGGGATGAGCTTGGGCGGGGGGTGAGGTGTGTGTGTGACACTGTGTGTGTGTGTGAGAGACACTGTATGTGTGTGTGTGTGTGACACTATGTGTGTGTGTGACACTGTGTGTCCTTTGGCCCGTCACTGCGCCTCAGGCCAATGAGAGGTGTGCGGGGGCGGCCCAAGGGACCAATGAGATTTCCCCTAGGGACACCGGACATCCAGACAGGCATGCATACAGTGCTTTCAATTATATAGTATAAGATTGGATAATGATACCCAGTATTACTCACGTTTCTAACTTCATACATAGAATTAAACCGATGAGAAGGAATATATTACAGGCAGCAAAAAAAGTTAAAGCAGTCATTGTCCCAGCCTTTTGCAGGGCTATTTTTGGGGGTCCCTGTCACCTCTTCTTTATCTCCCCCAAACCATTACACATATTCCTATACACAGCCTCACAGACACATTGGTGATTTAAGGGGTATCACTGGAGTCCACATTGGGAACTTGTACAATCTGAGGCCCCATATGAACACGGATGTCTCAGTGGATGGAAATGCTGATTCGTGTAACGGAATTCTGACCCTACTCTTGGTGCACAGTTTGAACCGCGCGGTTGGGGGTTACAGGGGTAGTACCTAGCGGGTCAGCATTGCTTTTTTTTTTTGTTGTTGCCATTTTAAAAATAAAAAATTAATCTCTTACCTTAATATTGTTAAAAAATCCCCAAATATTGTTCAAAAAGCCCATACAGCCCCCACAGCCCCTCCACCAGCCAGGCCCGCGCTGTCTCTCGGCGTTACCAAACATGGCAGGGGCTCTCCTCCGAGACTTGTATTTTTATTCCAGCGTTAATAATAACCGCCCGCAGAGATCGCCCGGCACAAAGCCCCTCTGGTTCTGACATGTTTCACCTCTCACCCCGCGGCTGGCTGAAGATCTCTGCGTCTCTGCCGCGGCCGCGCGCACCTGCACTACAGTATGTCTTCGAGTCTATGTGTCTCAGCTCGGTGGTCTGCAGTATGTCTCCGCTTCTCTGCCCCTCGCGTTCTCTGCCCCTCGCGTTCTCTGCCGCGGCCGCCTGCTGAATGTCTCCGCTTCTCGGGGTCACAGCTCAGGGGTCCGCGGAGATTTTAAGTCCAGGAAGGATTTCAAACTTTTTCGCCATGACAGACTTCTTTTTATTTCCCCTCTTCCTCCTCCCCCCAAGTGAGAGAGGAGAAAGTGAGAAGATGCGGGAAAGGTACAGTAGGCTGAGAGAAATAGAGGAACAAGTGGGATTTGCTGTGTGCAAAGCCTTGCCTGGCCCAATATGAGAGCAGCAGAGATACAGTAGTTGAGGTTTGCCAGTAGGCCCAGGATGCGGCCAGTCCCAGCAGTACCCAGACAGTGGGTGGTCAGGTCATGCCCCAGCAGAGCAGGAGCTGCAGTGGGCCCCAGGAGGTGGCAGTGGTAGTAGTGCCCAAGTAGGCCCCAAGAAGCAAAGGGCCCCAATAGGCCACAGGCAGGGAAAGGTCCATGCGGTGTCCAGAGCGGGAGAAGTACTGGGAGAGGCTATTCTGGAGAAGTGAGGGAAGGTGCCAGGTGCAGAATCGGGCTTCCAGGTCCCTGGCGAGTGCCCTCCCTCGAATTCAGGTAAGATTCCCCCGTCCCCCCCCCCCACCCCCCCTTAGCGAGAGAGGGTCAAAAAAGGAAAAGGGGTTCAAATTAGTGACCTCTACGTATGCTGGATGTTGAAGGTCACCAGAGGACAGTCTCCTCTTCATGGACCTGATGGGACATGCGGATTGTAATGAAAGACTCAGACAGCAGAAAACCCATATACGTAGATATAAATGTTTATATATAATTTACAAAATACATGACAAACACAATAACAGTATACCAGTGTTAGGTTAACAATGAATATTGCTTCTAAAACACACTGCCCTGGTGGGGTCTGAGGAGGGACGGAGCGGGACAGAGAGGGGTATATACTGTAGGTACAGAAATAGGGACATGGTTCTCAAATTCGTTCACTGCCAGCAATGCTGGTTTCTCTGACAGCAAATGGTTTGAAGTCCAAGTCTACTGTACTTAACCAGTGTCAACAGAAAATAAAATGAAACAAGATGAGGAAATAAATAAATATTATATACTTCACCCAAACCAACGGGTTTGAAGAAAAAGACAGCATTGCAAAGGTATATGATCAAAAGTGATATATTGTATTTCCAATCAAAAAACAATGTTTTGGTCCTCTATATGGGATATTCCTCAGGGTAGTGTGATGGTCACACAGAGGACTGAATTGCTAGTTTTTGTTCGGAAATGCAATACATTATTTTTGAGCACGTAACTGCAGTGCTGTGTCATTTTCATTGGTTTGGGGGAAGTATATTTATTTTGTTATGATACAGTACGTGCACACACAATACTCACATTCTTATAGGTGTGATTACTTCATCATATATATTTGTTTAAATCAAGCTGCCTTTAACATCTTCTTATCATCCTGATCACAGGATGCATTGTAATTTCCGGAAACATTAAAAAAACAAAAAACGCCCAGCATAGTGAATTAACTGCAATCTACTGTAGTCTCAACTTTATACATTGTAGAGTGTGTTCACAAGGCTGGGTATTTTCATTGAACAGAAAAAAATACTGATATTCTCTGACATATGTATAAGCACTGGGTTGCTTCAATACAAATTAAAATAACTTGCAGGTAATTAATTTGAATATAATGAAGCAACTCATTGGCACATGATAAACATGCCGAAGAAGCACGTAGATTAGACCACATCTCCGTTAAATCACTGCGGTGTAATTAGAAGCGTTGAAATATTTCAGTGGTATAAAGAAGGTACAGGATGGAAGCATTATTCAGAGGAAGGGGAATGCTAGGACAAGAGGTCCTTCTCTGAAGCTGGGGAGTTGGCGGGCTGGGGGAAACGTGAGGAAGTAGTTCTTCACTGAAAAGGAGCGGATGGATGGATGGATGGACAGCCTCCCAGCAGAGGTAGTGGAGGTTGCTACAGTAAACGTAATGGGATAGACACATGGGGATCATAAATATGGATATAACAAATAGGGGAAACTTGAAAAAGGGCAAACTCGGAGGCCCATGTGGATCTTATTATCTGCCACCTGAGTAAGAATTTGCTTCCTACTCTGACATTGTAATAATACTGTACAACAAGAGGGCAGAATTATGCGGAGGGAGTGTTCAAATCTCTCAGCAGTTCCCAGTGTACGGGTGCTTCTTTAACCCTGTATATTACTATAAGAAACAATCTTGAAAAGATTTTCACAATGAGACCATTTTGAAGTATAAAAAAAGGCATTTTGTACAAAACATTTTTTTAGATCAGCTAAGAGGATCATCACTTCTTCCACACACACATACAGTGCAAATACAATGCAAATAAGGTCTTAAGAACAAATATTTCTAGATCTCTTATCGAGCGAAAAGGATCTGATTCATTGTTGTTATAGAATATATAGTTTCCAGTAGCAGGTTATGATACCAGCATGGACCAGTATAGTGAGCGCTTTTAGATATACAGCTTCAACACATCTAGATAAATGCTTGATGTGTGAGGTTCAAATCATAGGTTTTTGCCATGAAATTAACTCTAAAAATTAATTTTAAACATGTATTAGATACTGACTGCATTAGCATTCTTTCAGTCTTTAAGCGATTTGATGACTGATGATAGGAGACAGATGAGACGTTATCAAATGCTAAATTGTAATAAGATGTAGCACAAAGATTTAACACCTATGAGGATATTTGCATGTCCTGTGTTAGTCGCCAAACTTGCTTCACTCACTCTATTGTCACATCATACAGGGGTTAAGCTGCAGACAAGGATTCTGGGAAGTGACATTTAAATGAGCACAGATCTGTTTGAGTGGGTTGAAGGATTCTGTACTTCGTTGTCCCCGATTGATGTAGAAGCTGTGTAATTCAGCGGGCAAAAGCATTAGGGAATCCATGTAACAAATTACTAGAAAGACAAAAATACCCAATGCTACATCCAATGTGACAAAATACATAGTTAAATACTTCAATGTTAGTATTCTCATGAGTAAGGGTCATTTAGTTTAAACCTTTGGCCAGAGCGTTATAAGCCTGCAGCCACTTCACGGCATGACCAGTATGCAGGTCCTAACATTACCTGTGAAAAATTACTAGAAAGGATAAAAGTGACACTCTCCCGTGGGTGCTCATTTACATGTCACTACCCAGAATCCTTGCAATCTCTCCTTAAGCTTAACAATACCAGACGTATAATATGTTGTTCCACTGGGATCTGCATAGCTAATGAATAACTACTTTAACTCGAACGTTGGTCCAGTAAAAGGTATCACAACCTGCACTTCTACCGGACTAAAACATTTACCATAACTCTGCAAAAATATAACTTTTGAACAGGAAATCTTAGTGTCCATGACCTTGTGCAGTCAGGATAGCAGCTCACTATAGTTTACACAAAGCTACTTTCATTGCCTCAATCCCGGTTATTCTGGGTCAAAAAGATAAACCTGCACCTTCCTGTAATCAGAGATTCTTATCGGGAAGAAAACTCCAGCCATCCTACAACGCATTAAAGGCCCCTTCGGCAGAAAAGGGGTTAACCTGGATCTGTGAAGTGTGTGTGTAATAATATTCATTTCTGAGTGCTAATTTTAATATACCGCTGTTTTTGTAGGGGAAGGCAGCCAACTCTTGCATTTTGACTTCCAAGTGCCCTTTTGTCATTCTCCATTGCTGGTTTGGATAAGTCTTTCAAACGTGCTTCTCAGGTCCTCTCCACCTGGCCTTATCATAGCGTCTGTGCTGTGGCTTTCAGAGTTAGGAAGGGCCGTGCAATGCTAATAGGGTCAGGCCCCCAAGTAATATATAGAGTCTCTCTCAGAGAGTGGCACAAGATATAAGTTCTACAGTCTGGGGGAGAAAGGTTATGCCAGGCTTGCTTCCTTTTCCTGCACATTGTATTCTTTGCTTCGTTTCACCTTCCAGGCAATGACACCCAACAGCAAGATCCCCAGGACTTTGTAACCGATCTGGAGGCCCAGGTACCTGCAGAGAGAAGACGGGAAGCCAGTGTCAGGGCAGACATTAAGGGTAACACCTATAAGATGAAATGTCAGCTGGGAGATGTTTCCATTCCACGTGTTAAGCAGAGATGTCAGTTGGTCCTCCCTACTGTATGTCACTTGACACCAAGTATGGCATGTCCCATACCTGATGATACTTGTAGTTCCCATAATGATACGTCCCCAGTCTCTTTCCCGATTATGTTTTTGTCCCTCACCTAATGTCTGCCTTAACACTGTCCGTCAGATTTACCACCTTTATCCTAATGGCACATGTCTCCTGCTCCCCCACCCCTGACACATGTCCCTTCTGATAACACACGTCCCCTGTCCTTCCCTAGTGACAAGCGCCCCCTCTCCGTGTTACCTGTTGCGCAGCAGGTCATTATTGTAGTACCAGCAGGCTCCTTTTGTCTTGTTGCAGTTCATTTTCCACCCAATGCAGGTGGAATCAATGACAAGTCCAAAAAGAGCTGGGGCAGGAAGCCAAGCTGAGAGGTACAGAAAAGAATACCCTGAACCTCGAATCTAACACAAAGCACAATAACGGCTCATTTAAAAAGACATCCTTGTGGTGTGAAACTCAGGATAAATGTAGCTGCTAAGCCCCAGTAGAACTCTTCAGTAAACTTGGGGAGCGCAGGTAAGAATAAAAACACAATGGCGCAATACTGTTTCTTCAATGGTGGTCGGTTGAATAATAATAATAATACAGTGTAGAATTTGCAGTCACATTTTTAATTAGTTACAAATACAGCTCAACACCGTTATAACGCAAATCCGCTTATAACGCGAAGCAAGCGTGGCTCCCAATTTTCGCATCTATGACTACTTTACAACATGATTATTGGTATCTTAAATACTTTATTGTAAACGCATACAATTGTACATTATTTCTAACGCGATCTGCTTATAGCACAATGTGATTCTTTGGACCCAAAGCACAGCGTTATAAGGGGGATGAGCTGTATCTTGCACTGCTGGACAGGTGGATGAGGCCTGCTATAGAAATCAAAAGATGCTCAGTATATTGAAACTCATTAAAAATGACATTAAGAGTTGAATTTAAAAATTAAAAATAGTAGTATTATCTAATATTACAGAATTGATTTCTTTTTTAAGTAACACACACGTAGGGTATTGCTTGGATTGCGCCTGTAACTCTTGGGGAGTGTGAGTGTGCACTCTGATGCTCTATTTTATCTGTAAATTGACCTTTTGACCATCGGCACTATCGGACGCTCTTTTTCTTCTATTCTGAGATATCCTGAAAGCTTTAGAAGACCGTATTAATCTGTTCCTTGCCGCGATGGATACATGCTTATTTGGCCAATTCAAAATCTGAGTGCAATTCTTACACCGTATTTTTCAACCGGCCACCATTGAAGATACAGTTTTGCGCCATTGTGTTTTCATTCTTTCCCCCTTGCGCTCCCCAAGTTTTCTACACGTGGAAGAATTTGTGAACAAAATCTTAAAAAGTGCTTTGCGCTGCATGTCGCTGTGAAGTTGACATAACTCATTGTGCACTTTTATCACTTTATTCTCAATATTTTATATCACTATTAATTCATCATTTACTGAGACTTTAGCACTTATCATTGTATTCCATTTATTATCTAGCACTTAATATTGCATTTAACTAGCAGCGCCTTTTACACTGTTGTGTCTTGCTGCTAAGCCCCAGTGCCTGCTCCCAACGGGCTTCATCCACCTCCAGATACCAAGACTGTAGATATACAATGCACATAATCAACATTTCAATGCCAGCCTAAGTTCTGCTTTCTGTACGAAAGCTAAAAGTACCATATTGGCCCGAATATAGTACGGCCTCGCACATAATACGACCCTAAAGTTTTGAAGGTGTTCTACGTGAAAAATAAAAGGTGTTGCACATATAATACGAGTACAGTTTTCGGAAGGGCATTTTTAGGAAAAAAACATGGCACTATATTTAGGCCAATACAGTATATAGGATTTTCATCCAACGCATTCTGTTGAATTTCAGGAGGACAAGCTACTTTGTTCTTCAACCCCGTAATGCTGATTTAACCTCTTCTGTGTGGGTACTCATATGTGGTTTCAGATGCCTAGCGGGTATATTTATCAGTCCCACAGCTACCAAATGGGGGAAGAACGGGCGCACCAGATTTATTAGCTAAGAAAATCCCACTGGTTGTAATGGTAATGTTTTTCCGTTATAAATCCGGTGCAGTTCTTTTGCTCCAGTTTTTCAGCCAGGAGACTTTGATAAATGAGCCTCCGATTCCTCCCCTGGTTGGAGCTGGAAGGGGAGTCAGATGTCTTACCATGGTGGGGTTATTGCTCTGTTGGGTTTGACACTTACCTAAAAGCCTCATTAGAAGGAACTGAACTCCGATTGCAAACGATTTTTCATCTTGAGGCACCACTCTGTGAAAACAAACAGATCCAATCAGACGTCTGTGGAAAGAGGGGGAGATCCAGGAACAATTTTCCCGGGCCTGCAGGCTGTGGGGGGTCCCGGCTTCTGGCTCTCCCCAGCTGCTCTGCCTGCCTCTACCCACGCTACCCTCTCCCGCCGGCACGCTCCGGAAGCTGGGTGCACCCGGAAGTCAAGCTCAGCTTCCGGCGCACAGCAGCGGGAGATAGAAGACGGTGTGGGAAGAGGCAGGCAGAGCAGCTAGGGAGAGCCGGAGCATGGATGTGGCCAGAGGTAAGTGGTAATTATATTGGGGGGAGGGGTAATTGTATTTGGGGTGGTGGTAATTTGATTGGGGGGTTAATTGTATGTGGTGGTAATTGTGTTGTGGGGTTGTTCTTGTATTTGGGGTGGTGGTAATTGTATTTGGGGGAGTAATTGTATTGGGTGGGGTTGGGGTAATTGTATTTGGGGGAGGAGGCAATTGTATTTGGAGAGGTTTTGTATTTGAGTGTGTGGGGGGGGGTAATTGTATCTGGGGGGGGATATAGTGGTAGTTGTATCTGGTGGGGTAGTAGAGATATTTATATCTGTGGGGGGAGTATAATGCTGTTTGTATCTGGGGTGGTGTAGTGGTGCCTGTATTTGAAAGAGTAGTGGTGTTTGTATTTGGAGGGGGTAAGTGATGTTTTGTAATGGAGGGGTCATTATTGTGTGTGGGGGGTTGTATGGGTATTGGGGGGAATTGTGTGTGGCCAGGGGAGTTGAGAGAAATGAGTGTGAAGAGGGGGGGATTGAGGGAGCGGGATTAAGGGAGAGAGGGTAATTGAGTGACAGCGGAGGGGGGGTGGAGAGTGAGAGGAGAGTGAGTGAGTGAGGAAGAAAGGGGGAAGCATGAGAGACAGAGGGAGGAGAGAAATATAGGGCGCCCACATAAAATCTGCACAGGGCGTCGAAATGGCTAAGGCCAGCTATTCCTACATACCGTAAGACCATCATATACACGGGGTTGTGGGACAGGCAGGCGATGAGCCCAGCGAATGAGATAAGGAACACGACTGGCAGCAGGAGGTGGGAGCAGCTGATAGGACAGGATCCTGAATGTGCTGAGCCTGCACTATGGCTGGAACCGCCGCTGATACAGGAGCAGTTCAGGTACGTCTGTGAGACATAAGTAGGGAAGCAGAAGGGATCCTAAGCTCAGAAAACGACACACACAGACTTCTACAGCTGAGAAAAATAAAAACAAGATCAACTATTTGTCGGCAATGGACTTTAACCCTTTTTTACCATCACCGTCTTCACTCAATTTGTTAATGTATAAAATCTGCATTAAACAAACCAAATGAATAAGAAATATACTTTGTTTAATTTAGTGAATAATTAATAATCAACAAAAGGCATCATTAATAATGAAATTAAACGGCTATTTTTAATATCTATTCTTGAATGCAATATTCATTATTGGATGTCATATCAATTGCTGAATGCCATCTCCGTTATTAAGTGTGTGCTGTACATAATTTCCATGCTGTATCCCTCTCCATACTCACAACGGCCCTTTTTCCCGATGATGATGCATTGCATGCGCTGCAGCCGGCGTGACACGGAGAGAGATATTCCACCGCGTTAGACCCACAGACTGGGTGGAAGGCAAACACTGGACACGCACAATGCCGATTACAAGATGTAACACCCCCACTGTCAAGCAACAAAGCAAGATGAGTTCAGTTACTCATTCTTTTTTATTTTTTTTAAACAACTTTACATGCATTTAGAGGGGGGAGTTGGGGAGTGGGACAGGTAAAAATAAAAAAGGAGGGGGAGTGGTACCACAACAACATTTTACACACTTGTTATACAGGTCAAAGTTCACATCCATCAGGCATCATTTACTTGGAATACAGTAGGGATTATATTTCTAGTGATAATAGTTTATCTGCCACTGCAGTTCAGTTACTCTTTTTCATCTACATTTCATATTGTTATAACAATATCATTCTTTATTGTTTTTTAAAATGAGAAACAGAAAGAAGAAACACCAGGTGAAGCAAAGACACTTCCACACGGATAAGTCCCTATATACTGCACTCAAAATCTGTGAAGGGAGAGTACCCTGTCTGAGTAGGGATATATGCAGTCGGAAACAATAATCTGGTCCTATATATAATGGAAGATGAATAACTTAAAACCAAATTTAATAGGTATATGTTAAAATAAATCGGAACCAGATTAGTACAAAGTAAGTGCTATAAATGCCTAATAATAATAAGTTGTGCTATAGCCAGCAAGTGAAAATGTATATCTAGTGATGGTAACCAAGTGGTCAGCCCAACCGGCAAAGTGTCCTGTAGAAGCACAGGTAAGTAGGTGCAGACAAATCTAATAACTTGCTAACAAATGCTTCTAATGAATTCACCTAAAACGCTAACAGCGAACCATCTGAATAAAATCAATTATGAACAGTGCGTTATTCTTGCGTTGAACAAATAATAAGAGCCTGCATATATAAATATATTATATTCATAATTGATGCGCGGAGAGGTGCGGAGTCCAGTGACCGAAGCAGGGTCAGGCAGCAGGGAGATCAGGAACAAGGCAGGCAAGGCACAAGGTCAGAATGCAGCAAGGCACGGTGTCACACACTAGGTTATGCTCAGCAATGAGAGTCTGGGCTGAGCAGGTATTTAAGGAACCTCCCTCCAATGGGAAGTGGGGCGGAAAATAGACGGAACGCAAAGGATAGGCTGGTGGGTCGCGCAGGTGGGCCCTATTGTGCAGCCGAGTAGGTCTAGGGCGGAGCTACGTCTCGCGCGCACCACTGATGTCAGGAGGTGGCGATCCGATCGCGCACCGCGCATGCCCGTCATCCAAACGGAACCTGGAGGCGGTACAGGGGAAACCTGTCTTACGCGCGCCACTGACGTCAATGGGTGGCGACTATCGCACACCACACATGTCCGTCTTCGGCGCGGGGACGGAGACTGGGAACGGATCTGGAGAGACAGGCTGATCGGGCGTCGCCCGCGCGCGCAGTGGAACCGCAATTCTTGAGTGCCAGGTGACGAAGGCTGAGGAGGTGAGTTCCGGCCATTAGGATGGCGAATCCTCACAAGTGTCAGCTATTTATATCTTTAAGAAAGGAGCAGTGGAATTGTTTTTTTTTTAATGAGATAATACCTATTTTTTACTTTGTGCACAGGAGTCTGAGGCAGCCATCTTTAAATTTGGGATCTCATATGACAAGCAGACGAGGGAAGCAGAGAAGCTTAAGCCCATTAGGATTCATTCATTTTCTAGAGGGGCTACCACCAGGGTTGCCACCACTCCAGGTTTGTGTTTTGGCCACATATCTCTGGGCTACGGGTTTACCAAGTAAACCTACGGGGTCCGGCGGTGTCTCCTGGCATCCTAGGTGGCGTCTCCCCCTGCAACTCCTTTCAATATGGCCACACGACGTCAAATGCCGCCGCATTGCCATGTCAACGGGAACGCCACGTGATATCACAGCGTCACATGATGCGCATTGCCATGACAACGAGACGCTACGTGACTTCACGTCATGGCAACGTGACACCTCACGTCATAAGGAGTCTCGTCATTGCAACTTGATGCCACGTGACATCGTTGTCATGGCAACGCCACGCCATGCCATATTGACGGGTTGCACGGGGAGATGCTTGGTGGATGTCAGTAGAATGCCAGAGGATGCCGGCAGATGAAGGTAAGCGCTAAATTTAGAAATGTTGTCTCCGGGTTAGCTTTTAGTAGAAGGTGGCAACCCTGGCTACCACCGGTGCTGTTAACCAGTGGTAGCCAGTGTTAACTTTGCTGACAAAGAGGTTGAGGGGTTTGAGATTGAGTGAAACCTTTGTACCTGTCTGTGTTCTTGTTGTTGATGTCCTGTGTGGGGCAGCCCATGAAGAAGAGAGGAAGGCAGAGCATAATGGAGACAATCAGGACAGACACCGCAAACTGAGGTATGACCTTCACAGAGAAACAACACTGCTTCATGACGATTCCTCCAATCAGCATCCCCAGAGCGGCCGCTGGCAGATTCACGGCTCCTGCAGACGTGGGGAGGTAGACACATCTTCAGTGCTGGGAGACAGAAGCAGGGAAGGGGCAGATGCAGGTAGCAAGTGGAAGAGGTATAGTGGGTAATGTGGATAATTGGATGAGTAATGTTCTATACAATGGGCTTGAGTAGGACAGTGACAATGTCATGGCTTTTGAAGTGGGTGAACTCAGTTCAAATCTTAGTGTCAGCTCTCCTTGTAACTTCATCTCCCTGTGTCGCAGGCACTAAAATTAGATTATACGCGTTTCAGGGCAGGGACTCATTGAATCCGCAAAATTATGTGTGCCAACCAAATGTCGGAATCAAATGCTATAACACAAGCGTCTACTGTAGGTTCAGTCCCATGCTCAGCCACTTTAACTCTTGTTATGTGGCCTTGTAAATATCGTTCTACAGCTATATTGCCATCTGTTTAATATTCTATTTCAGCTGTGCAATGTGTGGCAGCAAAATGTATTAATTTAATCTAACCAATACTAAGATGTCTCCCACTGTTCATAACAGTTACCAATTCACTCAACATAGGTCCCCTTCTCAATTATTCTTGACGTTGTACAACCCCGTCTCCTAACTTCTCTCAAGAACCTCTGTCCCAGATATGCCCCGACCTGCCGTCCCTGACAGAGAGGGAGGAAAGGAGAGAAGCAGAGGAAGCTTTACTGACCAATGAGTAAGTTGGCATAGGAAGCGCTGGTGCCATACTGCTTCTCCAGGAACTTGTTGAGAAAGGTGGACAATGCAGCAATGACGGAGGAGAAGCTGCACTGGGACAGCACCAGCATCAGAAACAGGGGATTCATAAGAAGGCGCAGAAATAACCGTGGGAACTCTGTCAAAGAGAAAAAGCGATGCATTACTGCTAATTTATACTGTCCAACAGAGGAAGAGGAACATAGATGGTGAGCAGGCATGATACATTGATCAGCTAATATATCCAAAGCAAAGCTTTCTATAACACTGTGGATTTAGCTTCCTGATAGTCAGGCTTAGTAATGTTGCACTTGTGGGTAGTCTTCCCTCAAAGAAGATCTGTCCAGTCCTATGATTGCTAATGCATTGCAGGCCCTTTTGGCAGCAGAAGGGTTAAATAGTCCCTCCAAAGAGCGAAATGAATTAATGCCACGCGTGTGTTCAATGGGTTACATGTAGGTTATAGACATCGTCAATGAATCAGTATTTGTAAACTTGTTTTTTTTTTACTGTCTTCATAGTAACCAAATGCTTTGAGGCGGCTTTACAATATTTACCTCTTTTGTGATAAGACTGTAAACTGCTCTATACTGTAACTAATTCTGCTGCCTTCGTTCGCCATAGAGATGAAGACAAATAATTAGCAGATAAGATAAGAATTACAGGGAGCTTTAGAAAATGAAAACTATAGTTTTTTCTTCAAACTGGTGAACATTTTACTTGAAGAGGGATTGAATATTTTTTTACATTATACGGATAAATTGTCACTATATGCGACTGGTCCTTTAAAGAAGCAGTTCCCTAACATACCTGACCCCTATTTTCTTTACCAGTACGGGAAGAAGGTGTTTTTCCAGAGCTGCACTGCGTTAATTTTAGCTCTAGGGACTCCCTGGTTCCCGAGTCACTTACCGGTAAACGTAGCGCTAGTACTTCCTGACCTTTAAATCCACTGTGCCACGGGGGCCAATAGGAAGCCGCAATGGATGATGTTGCAGCTTCCTATTGGCCCGCGTGATGTGGTGGATTTAAACCATTTGGTATCCCCTCGGAGGGGGAGCGGGAACCGGCGCTATTTTTACACAGGTACGTATCCCGAGAACCAAGAGATCGCCAGAGCTGAAAATAATGCGTTTCAGCTACGGGGATCCCATAGCTTCCCATTCTTGCTAAAAGAAAAAGGAAGGCGGGGGGCAATTTAAAAAAAAAAAAACTCTCTTAAATGTAAAATTCCTTTTTCTGTGAGATTACTCTTCTCTAGAAACCAAGGCAACATTAACAAAAACACCCTCTGCTTCCAATATTTTTAGAGAACCGAAGCATGATTGCCGCTATGAAAAAAATATTTGTTTGGTTTCACCATTTGTTATGTATGAAATCTATAAATGCACCTTCCTAAACCTTTCCAAAACGAAATCTTTTCCGGCTGAACTGTTGCTTCTTCACCAACTTGGAAACAAATACTTGTGAATTATTTTGCCAGAATCTTGTTCGCTGCTCTTTCTGTAACTTATCTTTATAATTGGCCAGTAGAGGGGAGTGAACTCCAAGTTATAACTGAATGCTTATGTCTTTGCTGCTATGTAGTGTTTCTTGTGGCTGCAACCAACAGTTAGGATGAGAATAATGGCCGTGTTGGTACAACAATAATGCCAGACTTATTACAGAAAATGAAACATTTTATAGATGAGGAATTCAAATATTATTATTATTATTATGGCGGGGGTTAAATATGCTGATGGGCTCTTCCCATAAAATCATATTACAACAGTTTTCTCCTCCTTAATGAGACACCATTAAGCTTAACTCATGCTTAACTTTGCAAGCTACTTTATGCAGGTTGAAACTTTAAGGTAACCACCAGTTAAAATGAGAGGAAAGCTAAAACATGAGACTAATTTTCAGTATATACACTGATCTTTGAGAGAATGAAGGAACATAGGGATCCAGTGTGAATACCAATAGAAGTTAAAATATACAATATTGTGTAAAGTATTACATGTGCCTGGTAAGTAATAGGGCAGAATAGGGTTCTGTGTATTATCATGGGGAGGTATCCAGCCCTTCCTGTGATATTTTGGTCGGTTTACCCCCCACGGTGCTGTTGTCTTACTTTTAAGAAAAGCGGCCAGAGAGCCTCTCTCAGTTTTGGCTTCCTGCATCTCTTTCCGCATCTCATCTGAAGCAGATTTCTGTCGAGGAAAAGAGGAATGGGAGAAAAGAGAAAGGAAGAGAGAAAGAGGCAAATGGATATTAATGTAACTGTAAGCTGAATTAAAGCGCAATATTTTCTTACAGTCTTGTAGCACAAACCTTACTCAATAGCCAACTGGGAAAAAACACCCCGGATAAAGGAATCCCAAAAACAGACAGGCTCAAATATATGCCAAAAATAATCATTTTTTTATTACATCAATTTTTAGGCGACAGTAAAAATAGCCGGAAATGAAAAAGTATTGTGTAAGCCCCAAAACATATATTATTGTCCTAAATATCTTATGTAAATATCTTAGGGCATTTGCAAAGTATTTAGCAAAACATGCAGCCGGCCCTCACACAAAGTGTTAGTGTGTTTCCAAGTGCTTGGTGCTCCAGCTCCACAGGTACACACAGAATATACACTTTGAGGCACAATAATACTGAAAACATACACAAGACAAGGAACTGTAACAAAATGCAGTGGTTACAGAGGTTTTGTACATACTCATACATCAAGAAGATTGTCACGAGGCACATAAACACTTTGGAAGAACACCAGCACTTTATAAAGCCTTGATGACAGTACCAGCCGGCACAGAAACGCGTTGGCTATATAAATCTCAATGATATGCGAGTGTCTTCTATTGTTCTCTACTTTTTACATTTACTCTTGAGGACTTGATCTAAGTACAGAAAATGCGCACGTACTGCTTTTTCTAATATTGCTGTATATTAGGTGTGTGCGTTCTCCTTTTTCACTTTTTTTTTCTTCAGCCAAGGAACAGCCATACTATATTATTAAATTATGTAATAGCATTAATGACTTATTAAAGTCAGTAAGTCTGTTTATAGTGATTGTGAGGTCTGTTTTCTAATAGGTGAGACATACACTCCAACTGTGGGAGACTTGATACACCTGGCCCATGATTGGGATTCACTCAGAAGTAAATCAGCAGGTTGACCATGCTGGGTGAAAGGTGTAATGAGCAGATCTCACCTGGTCTCTAATCATGTGCCGTGGGAAGAAGAAATAAGGGATTGAGGTGAGCACCAAGCAGCCGGACGCAATTAGAAGCCCCATCCACCAGGCGCCAATCCAGAGAGGGTCTCCTGGGGTTAGCCCTACATCCTCTGAAAACAACATATGCACCAGATATAACGAAGACAGATCACATAGAAATGATGGGGGTAATCAATGCCGGAAGTGTGGCGATATAAGGAAGGAACCTCCTGTGCCACTATAATTGTCTATCTGCGAGTGTCTGCAATAAATCTAAAACACAAGTGTGTGAATGTCCACTCACCAAAGCTGACTCTTCCAATATCCACAAACATCCTTAGGACCATGGAGCCCAGGAGATAACCAAAGGCTGGGCCAAAGACCGCTACTGAAAACAAGATAGCTGGAGAGAGAAAGTGAACAGAACATTAGTTTAAATACAGCTGATGTAGCCGTTTTTTAATATATACTGTATCTATATTTCACTGCTTACCAATGTACAGGGGAGAGTTATTTGGCTCTGCAAAGTCATCCACATAAGAGATACCGAAAGGCTGGATAGGGACAGTGCCAATGCCGGCCAGCAGCTGTCCCACCACCATTATTGCCCACATGTTGGTGGCTTGTTGCTTCTGTTGGCCATCTTTCCTGCACAAGGATGTACTGTTATCTGCTGGGCATATCTCTGCAAACTGGTGACTTGTATTCCCTGTCAGATAAAGCCCAACAGTTAATAGAGCCCAAATCGTATTATTACTTTTTAACCATACACATTTTTCCCTTTATGTATTTTACAGCTGCCTCCAATGTCTGCCCCATCCATGTGAATTGAGTCTCACTCATTGTAATGCTGTCCAATAGTGCAATGTCATCTATTGGTCTAAAACCCATAGATTTCCTTTGAGCACTTGGGCATCAACCGCTAACAAGTATGGCCTGAAACAGGAGGGAAGCGTACAATCTACACTACATTGTCCAAGGGAAAAGGAGGGGAAATTACTTGGCTCAAGATAGAAAGAGCTGGCACGGATTCAAACCTTATTGTCCCAGTTTGAAGGCAGTACCATAATGACATGGTCAACTCTTTTCCGATACATTGAAGGATCAGATCTACGGTCTGTTTCCAGTTACAGGACAAAGTACGTACCCTTGTCCAGCACCTTGTAGCGGTACGGCTCAGATATGAAGTGGGGCAGAGTCAGAAGGAACGTCCCCAGCGCTAGCAGCAGCCCCCCCAGGCCAATAATACGTGGCCGGTGAACCCGATTCCCGAAATAGCTGACGAAGATGATGAGAATGGAATTGCTGATCTGAACAGTGAGAGGGAAGAATGTTTAGTGACAACCACTGCTTCTACGCATTAGCAAACTAAGCAGCCAAAGGTCAGTCACAGTATTTTCATCACGTATATATTTCATCATACAAGGTCAGTATCGCAACTTTCTCTTAGGGGGTTATTCAAAGTGCGATAGTGCCGATCAGGCACTACCACATAGAAACTTTATAAATAATCCCTATAATATAGAAAATATGAAAGACTGAAAAGAAAACAATAGTTTCTACGATACCTTTTACTGGACCAAAAATAGTTTACACCATCCAAACGTTCAAACCTCACAAGGTTATTCTTGAAATGCAGAGGTTGGAAATCGTTTACACTATAAATGGTATCACTAGTCAATTTGTTGTTTTTTTTTTACAAGTATGTTGTATTTTCTGCAGCTGCTCTGCATGTTGCTGGATGGTGTCCAGGAGACGCAAACCGACTACTAACCTCATGAATACTGGAAAGGAGCCCAGAGGAGAAGCTGGAAAGACCAAAGCGTTTTTCGATGGTGGTGAGGCTGCTCTTGAAGTAGGCGCTGTACAGAAGCTGAGAGAGCTGAAGGAGAGAGTGGCAAAGCACAAATACCTATGGGATGACAAGATAAGCTGGATAGTGTACGAGAAGAGACTGCTGGCATTATCTCCAAGGCCATGATTATAGTGCCTCTGACAGCAGGTGCAGCTGCGCGCGCCACCGGAGCAAATACATTGATGCCAATGGACGCGCACAGTGTGAGGATGAGGAGACAAACCATTTAGTTTTTTCAGCGCGACGGCCGCGTCACGTGAGCGGTTCAGTCAATGAGGGCAAACCACTCGCGTGATGTCACGGCCACGCCTCCTGCCTAAAGTGAAGGTTCAGCTAGAGTGACGTCACGCGGTCGCGCCCTGCAGTAAGCACTATAATCATGGCCTCAGTCTCCCACTCATCCTCTTTTCGTTACACCCCGTCTCCTCATCCAGTACTGATTAAGAAGAAGCAAAGGACCCAGCATGGGCCGTTGCCTCCATATGGCCAGGTCACCGCTGGCTACTGCAGCGCCCGCTGTAACGGACGCAGCAGGGACAAGAGCCACCCCACAATGGTGCCGGGCCCGCTGCGAGGTGGGGGCGCCGCACCGACAAACTCCTGCACTCAAGGGAATTGAGATCAGGACTCGCGACGGAGCGCTAGGCCACACTCCCAGGTGGTTCAGCCAATGAGGGCGAACCTGCCGGGTGACATCACTCCCGTCACGCCCCCGTCTTTCCCCCTACAGATTGGGGGACTCGGCTGCACACGCCGCCAGCTGGCAGACGCGCATGCAGCGGGGCAGTAGCCGTAGGCTACGGGCCCAGTACATGCGCTGCACGTGCGCCTGTGAGGCTGGCGGCGTGTGCAGCCGAATTCCCCAATCTGCAGAGAGCTGCAGGGGAAAGACGGTGGGGGGGGGGGTGACTGGGGAGTGGCCATGTCACCCAGCAGGTTCACCCTCATTGGCTGAACCGCCTGGGGTTGTGGCCTAGCGCTCCGTCACGAGTCCTGCTCTCAATTTTCTTGAGAGCAGGAGTTTGTCGGCGCAACGCGGCACACCCCCCCCCTCGCAGCGAGCCAGGCCCATTGTGGGGCGGCTCTTGTCGCTGCAGCGTCCGCCACAGCGGCCGTTGCAGTAGCCAGCGGGGACCTGGCCTAAGGTCTTGGAGCCAGCAAGACGCAACAATAAGGCCAGAGGGACCCCCTTCTGGGTGATGAAAGGAGGACGAATCTGCTCGAGGGGGCCCATCTGGCGTTGGCCTGGCTGCATGCTTGATGGTCAGGTAATCTCACAGGGTAGACTCTGCACGTGGTCAGGTTGGTTCCTGATTGCGTGCTGAGGCGCGCGGAGGCTGAGGGAAAGCGGGTGCTTTCCCTGGCCTTAGACCACGCACCGTCCGGGGGCGTGTCGGGGGGCGGCCCAGTGACGTCACGGAGCTGGTTCGCCCTCATTGGGCGAACCGCTCACGTGACCGGCCCTGCGCTCCGGCGAGCGCCAAATCTAAATTTTGCATAAGACCTACGCTTCCGCACGCTTGCGGAAGCGTAGGCGAGACCCTAATAAAGCCGCTCTCATTGCGGCTGTAGGGGCTCACTGGTAAGCACCAGCACGCCTCAGCACGGGTCAGCGCTGGCCATGCCCGAGGCCTAATGGATATGTTTAAGTTATGTCACTACAGGACTTTTAGTCACAGCAGCAGTGGAATTACCACCCCAGCCAGCTTAAGGATGCAGGAAAATGCAAAGAAGTATGTTCCGGCTGTACGATCGGGCCGGCTCTGCCCAAATTACAAATTGGTCAAATGCTGGGTACCAACTGTATAGTTAGGCCTAAGCAGCCACAGGAGGACTGTTACTTAAGCATCTGAGTGGGGGAGTGGGAGTGGGCTGAACTGACCATATAGCTGGTAAGTGTCTCCCCCGCCCCCCATTGGTTTTTCAGAACTTATGGTTGTTTTTAGTTCATATGTTTACTTGGCTAGCGGGCAGTTTTTGGGGATCTTTTCTGATTGTTAAATAAAGCATAGACCTTTTAACATTAACTGAAAACAGTGTTTGTCTCATTTACTTAAAGCAGGCAGGAGCAAGGGAATCGACATCCTAAGAACCCTGGTGGAAAAACACGGCCGTAGGCCTTTACGTCTTTTCTATTTCCCTTATCAAGCAAATTGCTGACAGGTTTCTAACTACAGGCAATGACAGAAGAAAACCTCAGTTATACTGTGGTCCATTAACAACACTGACACTGGATAGCATTGGCATCTTAAGAGTGATGCATTTAAAGTGACAATAATAGTTAGACTATGGTTTGACTAGAGGTGACTGGGGACTGCATCCTTTCTGCAAACTCTCTTACTCAAGGCAACAAACGGTGAACTTATATGACCACACTTTGATCCCATGCTTGTTAACCTGCATATTTTAACCCCCCACCCCTTTACAACTTGTTTCACTGCAGCCTCTCCCAAAACTGACTGCACAAAAATACCTCCCACACCAACTCAGACCACCGAAACCCAGAACTGACTCTAGCATTGCAATGCAGCAAAACATTTGACAAGAAACAGGCACACCCCTGCTGTTTAGTCTGCACACACTCACAACAGCTCCATGCAGCACTGCCTACCTCTGGCATAATGAACCTGCTATGTATCTTAACTTTTGTCTTTCTCCTGGCCTCATGGAGATGTTACTCCCTCTATACACTACAAACTCCTCCATCCTGGCCCACACCCAACATCACCATACACCCTGGACTACTCAAAAGCCTTGCACTATCTACGGAATGTTGGTGGAGAACTCTAAAAACCAGCACACCAACCACTTCTCACTCTAATGGCAAACACCACAAATTTACTACTTGTAAACAACTACCCAAATTTCTACTCATACTATTACTCTCTTTAGCAGGTGATATTGAACCTAACCCAGGTCCTCCCATTTCAAATCTGTCCCATGCCCCTGAGAATTCCACCTTTGAATTCCAAAAAGGGCTATCTGTCGCCCATATAAATATCCGGAGCCTGCTGCCCAAACTGGACGAACTAAGGGCATGGTGCCTTATGCATAAACCCAAAGCCATCGTTCTTAAAGAAACATGGCTAACCCCTAAAACCCCTGATGCAAATATCGCCATTCAGGGATACTCCATTTTTAAGAGAGATAGGTCAAAGAGAGGAGGAGGGGTGTTATTTTATATTGCAGACACATTACAATTTACACTGTTAAATTGCCCCCCAAGCCCACCCTCTTTTGAAATTCTAGTTGGCAAAATCTGCCTCCCCTTTTTTAAGCCCATCTTGTTCGCTGGCATCTACCGCCCCCCTAAAGCCCCTCTACAATCCCTGGTTGATATCACCCAGTTTCTTGGCTCCATTTCCTCTCTGAACGAGAAGAGTAAGCTGCTAGTTATTTGGGATTTCAACTTCAACTGGTTTGACCCTAAAAACCATAAAATCCAGATACAACTCAAGTCACTTAACCTATCACAACTCATTTCCCAACCCACACGGACAAACCTGAAATCACATAACCATTCCTTGCTAGACTGGATTCTCTCCTCAAACCCCAGCAGAATCCAATCGTCTGGCATCCTTCCTGATATTTTCAGTGACCATGCAATAGAGTACTGTGTAAGGAAAATTAAAACGCCCCATTCAAGCCCTAAAGTTCTCCTCACTAGAACATTTAAAAACTTTAACCCACAACAGTTTCTGGATGACCTTACCAACTGCCCATGGCACAGAATCGATTTAATTCCCGACCCTGATTCTGCGCTCGACTATTTCCAATCCGAGTTCTTAAAACTCTGCGATACCCATGCTCCACTACGCAAAATAAGGGTACGGGGGGCCCGTCTTCCATGGGTTACAACTGACCTTATTGCACTCTACCAGCTCAGGGATACCTTGTGGAAAAGCTACAAAGTAACTGGCACTACCAAGGATCTCAATCACTACAGATGCCTGTGGAACATGTGCACAAGGCAAACAAGGCACGCAAAAGCACAATATTACTCTGACAATCTCCCCCAAAATACATCAAACCCAGCTAACTTCTGGAAGGTTATCAATAATATATTCAAGCCTCCTAACCATCAACAACCAAGTAATATCACTAAGGGGGATATTACTCTGACAACCCCCACTGACATTGCAAATGCATTTAATGATTACTTTGTGGGGTGTGCCACTAACTTATTAGCGAAACGCAGCCCAAACCACAAACCTGAATCTCATCCTGGGAGTACCCACATAGCCCCACCCCCTCCCAACACTGCCCACAATTTTCAATTTGGCCCAGTATCTGAAGAGGAGATTACACAAGCGCTCCTCAAACTAAAACTAAGCCGCCAATGCGGACCTGACTTACTACAATCTAGGTTCCTACGACTTGGTGCCCCAGCCATTGCCAAACCAATTGCTCCCATAGTCAACTCTATCCTGTCTGCAGGCCATATCCATAAGACCTGGAAAACTGCCAGAGTTGTCCCAATCTTCAAAAGTGGGGACAAAAACACTGTCTCAAACTACAGACCAATCTCACGTCTCCCAATTCTATCCAAAGTCATGGAAAAATGTGTCCACTCCCAATTAAGCGATTACTATACCAAGACAAATTTCCCTAGCCAATTCCAATCTGGCTTTCGTCCCAAACACTCCACCGTAACTACCCTGCTAAAAGTTTGCAATGAAATCCAGTGTGGAATGGAACGGGGACAACTCACTGGTGCAGTATTCCTAGATTTTGCAAAGGCTTTTGATACAGTTGATCATGCTATCCTGCTTAACAAACTCCAGAGCTCTGGAATAGGGAAGCATGCTTTAAACTGGTTTCAGTCCTACCTATCAGGAAGATCCCAACATGTGTCCATCTCAGGCTCTAACTCCAACCCCCTGGATATCACCTGTGGTGTCCCGGAAGGCTCTGTTCTGGGGCCCCTACTCTTCATTAATGATCTTCCCACTGCTTGTAAGGAAGCCTCAATACACATGTATGCAGATGACACAATCCTATATGCACACAGCCATAGCCTCTCTGACCTTCAACACATACTTCAGTCTGACTTTTTGAGACTTGAAAACTGGATTTCCCAAAACAAACTGTTTTTAAACACTGACAAGACTGTAACAATGGTATTTGGGACCAAGACTAAATTTTTTAAGCTTCCAGCGACTGAGCTCCTGATTAGAACCAACGCTAACATCACCCTAACTCCTGTCACTAGTTTTAAATACCTGGGCTTATGGTTTGACTCCCACTTAACATTCAGGATGCACATTGATACCCTGACAACCAAGTCCTATGCCAAACTAGGGGTACTTTACAGGAACAAATCCTCCCTAAGTCTCCTGGTCAGAAAGCGTATCGCACAGCAGATGCTAATGCCAATTATTGACTATGGAGACATAGTATATGGCTCAGCACCTCAAACCCACCTAAGCAAACTTGACACCATCTACAATTCAATTTGACGTTTTGTTCTCCAATGCAACTATAACACACATCACTGCGAAATGCTCAAAGAACTAGATTGGTCATCACTAGAGTCTAAGCGCAAAGTTCACCTTTCCTGTCTTGCCTTTAAATTCCTTATGGGCAAGCTACCCAGCTATCTGAACAAGCTCCTCACCCCTACCACATGCAGCACCTATCACCTGAGATCAGACTCCAAAAGACTGTTCATGGTCCCAAGGCTCAACAAAGTATCCGGCCGTTCCTCCTTCTCTTACCGTGCACCCCAAAACTGGAACAACATGCCAGAGACTCTCACATCCACCACCAGTTAAAGTTCTTTCAAATCTAAGGCTGTCACACATTTTAATCTGGTCTGTAACTGTTTCAATCGCCTATAATATATATTTTTTTTAACTGTGCATGCAATGTCTTGTATATAATGTATACCCAGTTCATTTATGTAACTGTATTTGTAACCATGTATTATTTGTCTTAACTCTGTGCCCAGGACATACTTGAAAACGAGAGGTAACTCTCAATGTATTACTTCCTGCTAAAATATTTTATAAATAAATAAATTGGTTCCATGAATTTAAACACCACCATTATTCTTCATGCAAGATGACCATTGCTGATTTACAAGTTCTGGTGTACCCCAAAACACTATTTCCTCTGTTTGATCCACATTCTTTAGACATGTAAACTTAGTGGTGTAAATATATTCAGTATCATCCGTCATATATTTAAAATAATTGTCATACTGGATTTAAAAGATTTACATCTCTTTAAAAAAAAAATCAGTTACTAATGTTATACGCAATGAGACCATTTTTCCATTCTCCACCTTGTTTCGCGCTTTGTTTTTTCTTACTCTATTTCTTTTTTATACTCTTTTTTTTCATTTGAAAACACATTGAGGGGATGGAAACAGAATAAAGAAATTGTGGGGGTGGTGTAGCGAGAGGCACAGCAATAACTTAACCACAGAGTCATGAAAGTGTTGAATACATTTAGTACATTGGGTACAGTCCGACCTCGTAGATTATACAGTGTGTTTGGTCAGCTACCAGAAACATCTGCGTATGGCTGAGTCCATAGAGGGGGAAGCCGCGCTCCTCCGCGCTGACGCTGAGGCTCGCCTGCTCAGTCAGGAGTGATTCCATGGACTGGCAGGCGAGTCAGCGTGCGCGATCGGGAGGCCGGGGGAGGAAGGGCAGTGACATCGCTGGGCCAATAGCCTGCGAAGTGCCAACGTCAACGTCACGGCGTCATGACGCCGCTTCGCGCCGATTGGGTGTTTTCTGCCTACAGCGCGCTGAGACACAGGCTCTGCTGGAGGCTGAAAATCCCAGCGCCTCAGCACGCCTGCGGACGCTCGCGGGAGCCCCCTCTAAAGACATCCTCATTGAGGATGACGGGCTCAGCGCGGCTCCCCCCTCTATGGACGTAGCCTTAGTAGTGTCATGGCGGCAAGGAGAGTGTACGTCTCTTTTTTAATGTTAAAATGTTATAAATTCGTCCACAACTATTAATTAAACATTCAATTTTTTCACATTTCTGCGCAAAATACAAAACCTCTCTCACAGCTGTGCTAAGTTTTATAATAACATTTGCTAAAGGAATCTAAATTCCATATTATCAACAGCAAAATGCCGTTTACAGACATCTCACAAGTCTTATGGAAGGAGGGACCTTGGAACCACCTGGCCAGTTCACAGGAAATCCCTGCAGGGCCAAGGAGCAGAAGGAAGGGCAGGGCCCTTCAGACCTGCAGGAAAGGGGAGGGCCGGGCTTGGCGGCAGGAGGAGAGGGATAGATTGGAGGGGCCCAGGAAAAGAGGAGGGCCCGGCGTGCGTGCACATAGGAAACTGTAGAATTGCCGGCAGGGAGGCCGGGCCCGGGACAGCAGTGGGAGCTGTCCCCCCCCCCCCATATCGGAAGTTCTGAAAGAACCCACAGGTTTAAAGTGAATGGCAGTTACCACCACTTGACAATACACAATGGCCCATATTTACCAAGCAGTGCTACGCTTTTCAACCACCGTACAGCCCATTCAAGCGAATGGGCTGTAAATTATCTTCAGCCGACTGAAGGTGTTTTATGGAATAGTAGAAGAAACAACCCGACTGGTAAGCTCAAAGGTAACATACCTAGAGGCGAGATGCCTTATACGATTGCAATTGGAGCAAGGAGCATCAGAGGGAGAGAATACTGGAGAGTATGCTGCTGTATAACAAGGAGTTATCCATGTGGTGTAGTGCAGCAAGACCGGATCAGCTTGGAGTAGCAAATACTCACGATGCAGCCATCCTCAATCAGTCCATGGCTCTCACTCTCCTCATGTCCTTCCGTGCGCACACAGATGACGTCACTCCCCAGCGCGAATTCGATCCGGAACATCAGAGAAAAAGGAGAAGATCGATGTCACAGCCATCCAAACACAGGGACTCACCAGGAAAAATTCAAATAAAATATTTAATGGAGTTACATTAAAAAAGGGGGACACTGAGGACGGACAAAAATAGAAGAACCTCCTTTCTTTCTCAAGGAGTATAGGGTAAGCAGTGGGAGGGAGCTATTTAAACCTCTCACCGGCTAATGAAGCAGATGACTCACACCTGATAAATAACATTTATACTGAATTTGCATTGGTTAGATAAAGTCTACATGGTCTAATTAAAGAAAAATAAAAAACAAACATTGTAAAAACATGTCCTCATGGTTGCATAAAAGGAATATGTATTGTTATGAAAAAAATAATTATTTATTTCTACCAAACTGTTACCCGTAATAGTATATAACAAATAATGGGCAATTATATTATTTATAAGGCAATTTCTAAATAGATTATGCCCAGTACACTAAAGATCTAAGATTAGATTCATACTTGTATTGTAGAAATACAAATTAAAGATCAATTCATATTACCAAACACATTATATAGTGTTTAGTGTACTAGGCATAATCTATTTAGAAATTGCCTTTTTTAATGTAACTCCAATAAATATTTTATTTGAACTTTTCCTGGTGAGTCCCTGTGTTTGGACGGCTGTGACATCGATCTTCTCCTTTTTCTCTGTTTTGTGGAATAGCACAGATTAGTAAATATGACCCAGGGAGTATAACTAGTTATGCAGCTGAATAACTAGTATATCTAACTAGTTGGATTACATTCAGATGATATACGTGTAACTAGTTGAGTAAAGGGTGTTGGTGCTCATAGCTGTAAATTGTTAGTGTAACGGATTTTCTGGACTGGCCTGACCCACCCAATCTCATATTGGCCCCTGTGGTCTAACCAGTCCCCATTACAGTGTGATGTCTGGTGGTGCACCTGTTGGCAACAGGACTCCTGAGTCTCCCGCATGATGTTGTGTGGGGATTGCCAACCCAGACAGGCAGCTGAGGTAGTGTGCTTGAGTCCTACCTAGATCCAGTGCAGCGCCTCCACCTCATCAGGATCCCAGCGTGAGCTTGTGGATGGTCCTGGTGAGGAACTCCTCTGTGGTGCCCCTCTCGGTGTAATGACTCCACACTTACACACGAGAGTATCTTTAATCAGGAACATCTTTATTGACGGTTGTGGGCTAACTGCCCCTCACAGTGATCTTCTAGCCACACATAATTATTCAGCTGCTTCCCTATGAAAGGTATGCCTCTGTCTTTGATTTGGGGATTCCCTATCCCCGCAGGGATGTCTTTCCTGTGCCAGGTCCCTAGTCACAGTCTCATCACTTTGCCGTGTCTAACTATTACTCCTGGCATAACATTGCAGAACCGAACCTCCTCCACTAACAACTTAGCATCACTTCTCAACTCCTAACTTTTGGCAGTGCTGTGCCTTATGTATCGTCTGGGGGCTGACACAACTCTGACATCACTAATTATGGATTCAGAGCATGTGACCACTCCCATCCATACATAGGGCACCTCACCAGGGTGTGAGGGCAAACCTCCATAATTACTGCTGGCATGCCCATAACTTACCAGGCCTTACTGTCAGCAGGAGAGATGACTGCAGCCATTTTACAGCATGGCTACATTAGATATACACAAATAGTACATTTAACTACCATTCAACTAGTTATATCAATGTCGTTTATTTTCTCTTCTACTGTATAGTAACTAGGTAAGGGACGAAAAGCTAAACATTGAACTCAATATACCCGGACATGTCTCACTGTAACCGTCACTGTATTATCAAGTGAAAGGAAACAGCACACAAGTACAGCACAGTAAGAAAGTGATTGTAACCTCGAGTAACGCCAGGACCTGTCACATTGTGTGATTAAGGCTGCGCTTATAGTGCCCGCGACATTGTGTCAAAATAAATGCATTGCCCCGTCGCGTGCGCTTATAGTAAGCGAGGTGCGACGGCGTGGTCGCTATCGCTGGAAGTCATCGCAATTTGATTTTTCCAGCGACCGCAGCCTGACGTCACTATCGCCGTCACCATAAGCGTAGCCTAAGAGGACGGCCCCAGTCCCTTCTGCAGCCAATGAGGGCGAACCAGCTGTGTGAGGTCATGGCCACGCCCCTGCAAACCCACCGCCACGCCAACTCCCGCCGCAAACGCTCCCTCTAGCCAGGACCGCAGATCGCGGTGCAGTGCTGTGCAGGCGCCGCCCCCTCGCCGGGTGCGCGTGCAATAGAACGCACTGGGACCAAACCGTAAGGCTGCGGTCCCAGTGCACGCGCGCCCGGCAGGGGGTGGCGCGTGCACAGCGCTGCACCCGCACATGCGGTCCTGGGACGGAGGGTGAGGTTGCGACGGGAGGGGGGGTTTGCGGGGTCGTGGCCATGACCTCACGCGGCTGGTTCGCCCTCATTGGCTGAACTGTCGGCGGGGGCGTGGCCACGGCTCCGTCGCAAGTTCCACACACAATTTTTTTGTGTGTGTGGAATCTTGCATTACAGTGCGGCTGCTGAATGTGCGCCGACGCATGTACTCGCCCCTGAGTGACCGGGGGGCCGGTGCTTGTGCGAAGAGCGCACGCCTGGCAGTCACTGGGACCGTAGCCTAAGGCAGCGGCTCCACTAACTGCTACAGCGCACACCTCGGCGTGCGCTGTGCGTGTAAGCACCGCCCCTCAATGGGGCTGGGCACAGTACGCACCTTCCCGTTGAAGGTGCAGCCGCGCCGTACTGCCAGGTTTTTTTGAACTCAACGAAATTGAGTTTAGAACTGGCGACGGAGGCGTGGCCACGCCCCTGCCGGCGGTTCACCCAATGAGGGCGAACGAGCCGCGGGACGTCGTGGCCACGCCCCCGCGAACCCTCCTGCCACGCCCCCTCCCGTCGCAACTTCTCCCTCCCAGGACCGCGTGTGCAGCGCTGTGCACGCGCCCCCCCCCGCCGGGCGCGCGTGCACTGGGACCGAGCTAGTAACTGTCACCAGTAAATGAAAGTGTTATCACTGCTTTTGCCCGGCTACAGGTGTCTGGTTTGTACAGAGGCAAAATATACTCTGTAGTGAAATATGCTATATTGGATAATGATACCCAGTATTACTCACGTTTCTAACTTCATACATAGAATTAAACCGATGAGAAGGAATATATTACAGGCAGCAAAAAAAGTTAAAGCAGTCATTGTCCCAGCCCTTTTGCAGGGCTATTTTTGGGGGTCCCTGTCACCTCTTCTTTATCTCCCCCAAACCATTACACAGATTCCTATACACAGCCTCACAGACACATTGGTGATTTAAGGGGTATCACTGGAGTCCACATTGGGAACTTGTACAATCTGAGGCCCCATATGAACACGGATGTCTCAGTGGATGGAAATGCTGATTCGTGTAACGGAATTCTGACCATACTCTTGGTGCACAGTTTGAACCGCGCGGTTGGGGGTTACAGGGGTACTACCTAGCGGGTCAGCATTGCTTTTTTTTTTTTTTTGTTGCCATTTTAAAAATAAAAAAATTCATCTCTTACCTTAATATTGTTAAAAAATCCCCAAATATTGTTCAAAAAGCCCATACAGCCCCTCCGCCAGCCAGGCCCGCGCTGTCCCTCGGCGTTACCAAACATGGCAGGGGCTCTCCTCCGAGACTTGTATTTTTATTCCAGCGTTAATAATAACCGCCCGCAGAGATCGCCCGGCACAAAGCCCCTCTGGTTCTGACATGTTTCACCTCTCACCCCGCGGCTGGCTGAAGATCTCTGCGTCTCTGCCGCGGCCGCGCGCACCTGCACTACAGTATGTCTTCGAGTCTATGTGTCTCAGCTCGGTGGTCTGCAGTATGTCTCCGCTTCTCTGCCCCTCGCGTTCTCTGCCCCTCGCGTTCTCTGCCGCGGCCGCCTGCTGAATGTCTCCGCTTCTCGGGGTCACGGCTCAGGGGTCCGCGGAGATTTTAAGTCCAGGAAGGATTTCAAACTTTTCCGCCATGACAGACTTCTTTTTATTTCCCCTCTTCCTCCTCCCCCCAAGTGAGAGAGGAGAAAGTGAGAAGATGCGGGAAAGGTACAGTAGGCTGAGAGAAATAGAGGAACAAGTGGGATTTGCTGTGTGCAAAGCCTTGCCTGGCCCAATATGAGAGCAGCAGAGATTCAGTAGTTGAGGTTTGCCAGTAGGCTCAGGATGCGGCCAGTCCCAGCAGTAACCAGACAGTGGGTGGTCAGGTCATGCCCCAGCAGAGCAGGAGCTGCAGTGGGCCCCAGGAGGTGGCAGTGGTAGTAGTGCCCAAGTAGGCCCCAAGAAGCAAAGGGCCCCAATAGGCCACAGGCAGGGAAAGGTCCATGCGGTGTCCAGAGCGGGAGAAGTGCTGGGAGAGGCTATTCTGGAGAAGTGAGGGAAGGTGCCAGGTGCAGAATCGGGCTTCCAGGTCCCTGGCGAGTGCCCTCCCTCGAATTCAGGTAAGATACCCCTGTCCCCGTCCCCGTCCCCCCCCCCCTTAGCGAGAGAGGGTCAAAAAAGGAAAAGGGGTTCAAATTAGTGACCTCTACGTATGCTGGATGTTGAAGGTCACCAGAGGACAGTCTCCTCTTCATGGACCTGATGGGACATGCGGATTGTAATGAAAGACTCAGACAGCAGAAAACCCATATACGTAGATATAAATGTTTATATATAATTTACAAAATACATGACAAACACGATAACAGTATACCAGTGTTAGGTTAACAATGAATATTGCTTCTAAAACACAATGCCCTGGTGGGGTCTGAGGAGGGACGGAGCGGGACAGAGAGGGGTATATACTGTAGGTACAGAAATAGGGACATGGTTCTCAAATTCGTTCACTGCCAGCAATGCTGGTTTCTCTGACAGCAAATGGTTTGAAGTCCAAGTCTACTGTACTTAACCAGTGTCAACAGAAAATAAAATGAAACAAGATGAGGAAATAAATATATATTATATACTTCACCCAAACCAACGGGTTTGAAGAAAAAGACAGCATTGCAAAGGTATATGATCAAAAGTGATATATTGTATTTCCAATCAAAAAACAATGTTTTGGTCCTCTATATGGGATATTCCTCAGGGTAGTGTGATGGTCACACAGAGGACTGAATTGCTAGTTTTTGTTCGGAAATGCAATACATTATTTTTGAGCACGTAACTGCAGTGCTGTGTCATTTTCATTGGTTTGGGGGAAGTATATTTATTTTGTTATGATACAGTACGTGCACACACAACATTCTTATAGGAGGTGTGATTACTTCATCATATATATTTGTTTAAATCAGGCTGCCTTTAACATCTTCTTATCATCCTGATCACAGGATGCATTGTAATTTCCGGAAACATTAAAAAAACAAAAAAACAAACGCACAGCATAGTGAATTAACTGCAATCTACTGTAGTCTCAACTTTATACATTGTAGAGTGTGTTCACAAGGCTGGGTATTTTCATTGAACAGAAAAAAATACTGATATTCTCTGACATATGTATAAGCACTGGGTTGCTTCAATACAAATTAAAATAACTTGCAGGTAATTAATTTGAATATAATGAAGCAACTCATTGGCACATGATAAACATGCCGAAGAAGCACGCAGATTAGACCACATCTCTGTTAAATCACTGCGGTGTAATTAGAAGCGTTGAAATATTTCAGTGGTATAAAGAAGGTACAGGATGGAAGCATTATTCAGAGGAAGGGGAATGCTAGAACAAGAGGTCCTTCTCTGAAGCTGGGGAGTTGGCGGGCTGGGGGAAACGTGAGGAAGTAGTTCTTCACTGAAAAGGAGCGGATGGATGGATGGATGGATGGACAGCCTCCCAGCAGAGGTAGTGGAGGTTGCTACAGTAAACGTAATGGGATAGACACATGGGGATCATAAATATGGATATAACAAATAGGGGAAACTTGAAAAAGGGCAAACTCGGTGGCCCATGTGGATCTTATTATCTGCCACCTGAGTAAGAATTTGCTTCCTACTCTGACATTGTAATAATACTGTACAACAAGAGGGCAGAATTATGCGGAGGGAGTGTTCAAATCTCTCAGCAGTTCCCAGTGTACGGGTGCTTCTTTAACCCTGTATATTACTATAAGAAACAATCTTGAAAAGATTTTCACAATGAGACCATTTTGAAGTATAAAAAAAGGCATTTTGTACAAAACATTTTTTTAGATCAGCTAAGAGGATCATCACTTCTTCCACACACACATACAGTGCAAATACAATGCAAATAAGGTCTTAAGAACAAATATTTCTAGATCTCTTATCGAGCGAAAAGGATCTGATTCATTGTTGTTATAGAATATATAGTTTCCAGTAGCAGGTTATGATACCAGCATGGACCAGTATAGTGAGCGCTTTTAGATATACAGCTTCAACACATCTAGATAAATGCTTGATGTGTGAGGTTCAAATCATAGGTTTTTGCCATGAAATTAACTCTAAAAATTAATTTTAAACATGTATTAGATACTGACTGCATTAGCATTCTTTCAGTCTTTAAGCGATTTGATGACTGATGATAGGAGACAGATGAGACGTTACCAAATGCTAAATTGTAATAAGATGTAGCACAAAGATTTAACACCTATGAGGATATTTGCATGTCCTGTGTTAGTCGCCAAACTTGCTTCACTCACTCTATTGTCACATCATACAGGGGTTAAGCTGCAGACAAGGATTCTGAGAAGTGGCATTTAAATGAGCACAGATCTGTTTGAGTGGGTTGAAGGATTCTGTACTTCGTTGTCCCCGATTGATGTAGAAGCTGTGTAATTCAGCGGGCAAAAGCATTAGGGAATCCATGTAACAAATTACTAGAAAGACAAAAATACCCAATGCTACATCCAATGTGACAAAATACATAGTTAAATACTTCAATGTTAGTATTCTCATGAGTAAGGGTCATTTAGTTTAAACCTTTGGCCAGAGCGTTATAAGCCTGCAGCCACTTCACGGCATGACCAGTATGCAGGTCCTAACATTACCTGTGAAAAATTACTAGAAAGGATAAAAGTGACACTCTCCCGTGGGTGCTCATTTACATGTCACTACCCAGAATCCTTGCAATCTCTCCTTAAGCTTAACAATACCAGACGTATAATATGTTGTTCCACTGGGATCTGCATAGCTAATGAATAACTACTTTAACTCGAACGTTGGTCCAGTAAAAGGTATCACAACCTGCACTTCTACTGGACTAAAACATTTACCATAACTCTGCAAAAATATAACTTTTGAACAGGAAATCTTAGTGTCCATGACCTTGTGCAGTCAGGATAGCAGCTCACTATAGTTTACACAAAGCTACTTTCATTGCCTCAATCCCGGTTATTCTGGGTCAAAAAGATAAACCTGCACCTTCCTGTAATCAGAGATTCTTATCGGGAAGAAAACTCCAGCCATCCTACAACGCATTAAAGGCCCCTTCGGCAGAAAAGGGGTTAACCTGGATCTGTGAAGTGTGTGTGTAATAATATTCATTTCTGAGTGCTAATTTTAATATACCGCTGTTTTTGTAGGGGAAGGCAGCCAACTCTTGCATTTTGACTTCCAAGTGCCCTTTTGTCATTCTCCATTGCTGGTTTGGATAAGTCTTTCAAACGTGCTTCTCAGGTCCTCTCCACCTGGCCTTATCATAGCGTCTGTGCTGTGGCTTTCAGAGTTAGGAAGGGCCGTGCAATGCTAATAGGGTCAGGCCCCCAAGTAATATATAGAGTCTCTCTCAGAGAGTGGCACAAGATATAAGTTCTACAGTCTCTGAGCTGTGAAGGGGGAGAAAGGTTATGCCAGGCTTGCTTCCTTTTCCTGCACATTGTATTCTTTGCTTCGTTTCACCTTCCAGGCAATGACACCCAACAGCAAGATCCCCAGGACTTTGTAACCGATCTGGAGGCCCAGGTACCTGCAGAGAGAAGACGGGAAGCCAGTGTCAGGGCAGACATTAAGGGTAACACCTATAAGATGAAATGTCAGCTGGGAGATGTTTCCATTCCACGTGTTAAGCAGAGATGTCAGTTGGTCCTCCCTACTGTATGTCACTTGACACCAAGTATGGCATGTCCCATACCTGATGATACTTGTAGTTCCCATAATGATACGTCCCCAGTCTCTTTCCCGATTATGTTTTTGTCCCTCACCTAATGTCATATTTTACTGCCTTAACACTGTCCGTCAGATTTACCACCTTTATCCTAATGGCACATGTCTCCTGCTCCCACCCCTGACACATGTCCCTTCTGATAACACACGTCCCCTGTCCTTCCCTAGTGACAAGCGCCCCCTCTCCGTGTTACCTGTTGCGCAGCAGGTCATTATTGTAGTACCAGCAGGCTCCTTTTGTCTTGTTGCAGTTCATTTTCCACCCAATGCAGGTGGAATCAATGACAAGTCCAAAAAGAGCTGGGGCAGGAAGCCAAGCTGAGAGGTACAGAAAAGAATACCCTGAACCTCGAATCTAACACAAAGCACGATAACGGCTCATTTAAAAAGACATCCTTGTGGTGTGAAACTCAGGATAAATGTAGCTGCTAAGCCCCAGTAGAACTCTTCAGTAAACTTGGGGAGCGCAGGTACCGAAAGGGGGTAAGAATAAAAACACAATGGCGCAATACTGTATTTTCAATGGTGGTAGGTTGAATAATAATACAGTGTAGAATTTGCAGTCACATTTTTAAATAGTTACAAATACAGCTCAACACCGTTATAACGCAAATCCGCTTATAACGCGAAGCAAGCGTGGCTCCCAATTTTCGCATCTATGACTACTTTACAACATGATTATTGGTATCTTAAATACTTTATTGTAAACGCATACAATTGTACATTATTTCTAACGCGATCTGCTTATAGCACAATGTGATTCTTTGGACCCAAAGCACAGCGTTATAAGGGGGTTGAGCTGTATCTTGCACTGCTGGAGAGGTGGGATGAGGCCTGCTATAGAAATCAAAAGATGCTCAGTATATTGAAACTCATTAAAAATGACATTAAGAGTTGAATTTAAAAATTAAAAATAGTAGTATTATCTAATATTACAGAATTGATTTATTTTTTAAGTAACACATGTAGGGTATTGCTTGGATTGCGCCTGTAACTCTTGGGGAGTGTGCGTGTGCACTCTGATGCTCTATTTTATCTGTAAATTGACCTTTTGACCATCGGCACTATCGGACGCTCTTTTTCTTCTATTCTGAGATATCCTGAAAGCTTTAGAAGACCGTATTAACCTGTTCCTTGCCGCGATGGATATATGCTTATTTGGCCAATTCAAAATCTGAGTGCAATTCTTACACCGTATTTTTCAACCGGCCACCATTGAAGATACAGTTTTGCGCCATTGTGTTTTCATTCTTTCCCCCTTGCGCTCCCCAAGTTTTCTACACGTGGAAGAATTTGTGAACAAAATCTTAAAAAGTGCTTTGCGCTGCATGTCGCTGTGAAGTTGACATAACTCATTGTGCACTTTTATCACTTTATTCTCAATATTTTATATCACTATTAATTCATCATTTACTGAGACTTTAGCACTTATCATTGTATTCCATTTATTATCTAGCACTTAATATTGCATTTAACTAGCAGCGCCTTTTACACTGTTGTGTCTTGCTGCTAAGCCCCAGTGCCTGCTCCCAACGGGCTTCATCCACCTCCAGATACCAAGACTGTAGATATACAATGCACATAATCAACATTTCAATGCCAGCCTAAGTTCTGCTTTCTGTACGAAAGCTAAAAGTACCATATTGGCCCGAATATAGTACGGCCTCGCACATAATACGACCCTAAAGTTTTGAAGGTGTTCTACGTGAAAAATAAAAGGTGTTGCACATATAATACGAGTACAGTTTTCGGAAAGGCATTTTTAGGAAAAAAACATGGCACTATATTTAGGCCAATACAGTATATAGGATTTTCATCCAACGCATTCTGTTGAATTTCAGGAGGACAAGCTACTTTGTTCTTCAACCCCGTAATGCTGATTTAACCTCTTCTGTGTGGGTACTCATATGTGGTTTCAGATGCCTAGCGGGTATATTTATCAGTCCCACAGCTACCAAATGGGGGAAGAACAGGCGCACCAGATTTATTAGCTAAGAAAATCCCACTGGTTGCAATGGTAATGTTTTTCCGTTATAAATCCGGTGCAGTTCTTTTGCTCCAGTTTTTCAGCCAGGAGACTTTGATAAATGAGCCCCCGATTCCTCCCCTGGTTGGAGCTGGAAGGGGAGTCAGATGTCTTACCATGGTGGGGTTATTGCTCTGTTGGGTTTGACACTTACCTAAAAGCCTCATTAGAAGGAACTGAACTCCGATTGCAAACGATTTTTCATCTTGAGGCACCACTCTGTGAAAACAAACAGATCCAATCAGACGTCTGTGGAAAGAGGGGGAGATCCAGGAACAATTTTCCCGGGCCTGCAGGCTGTGGGGGGTCCCGGCTTCTGGCTCTCCCCAGCTGCTCTGCCTGCCTCTACCCACGCCACCCTCTCCCGCCGGCACGCTCCGGAAGCTGGGTGCACCCGTAAGTCAAGCTCAGCTTCCGGCGCACAGCAGCGGGAGATAGAAGACGGTGTGGGAAGAGGCAGGCAGAGCAGCTAGGGAGAGCCGGAGCGTGGATGTGGCCAGAGGTAAGTGGTAATTATATTGGGGGGAGGGGTAATTGTATTTGGGGTGGTGGTAATTTGATTGGGGGGTTAATTGTATGTGGTGGTAATTGTGTTGTGGGGTTGTTCTTGTATTTGGGGTGGTGGTAATTGTATTTGGGGGAGTAATTGTATTGGGTGGGGTTGGGGTAATTGTATTTGGGGGAGGAGGCAATTGTATTTGGAGAGGTTTTGTATTTGAGTGTGTTGGGGGGGGGGTAATTGTATTTGGGAGTAGTGGTAATTGTATTTGGGGGGGGGAGATAGTGGTAGTTGTATCTGGTGGGGTAGTAGAGATATTTATATCTGTGGGGGGAGTATAATGCTGTTTGTATCTGGGGTGGTGTAGTGGTGCCTGTATTTGAAAGAGTAGTGGTGTTTGTATTTGGAGGGGGTAGTGATGTTTTGTAATGGAGGGGTTATTATTGTGTGTGGGGGGGTTGTATGGGTATTGGGGGGAATTGTGTGTGGCCAGGGGAGTTGAGGGAAATGAGTGTGAAGAGGGGGGGATTGAGGGAGAGAGGGTAATTGAGTGACAGCGGAGGGGGGGTGGAGAGTGAGAGGAGGGAGAGTGAGTGAGGAAGAAAGGGGGAAGCGTGAGAGACAGATGGAGGAGAGAAATATAGGGCGCCCACATAAAATCTGCACAGGGCGTCGAAATGGCTAAGGCCAGCTATTCCTACATACCGTAAGACCATCATATACACGGGGTTGTGGGACAGGCAGGCGATGAGCCCAGCGAATGAGATAAGGAACACGACTGGCAGCAGGAGGTGGGAGCAGCTGATAGGACAGGATCCTGAATGTGCTGAGCCTGCACTATGGCTGGAACCGCCGCTGATACAGGAGCAGTTCAGGTACGTCTGTGAGACATAAGTAGGGAAGCAGAAGGGATCCTAAGCTCAGAAAACGACACACACAGACATCTACAGCTGAGAAAAATAAAAACAAGATCAACTATTTGTCGGCAATGGACTTTAACCCTTTTTTACCATCACCGTCTTCACCCAATTTGTTAATGTATAAAATCTGCATTAAACAAACTAAATGAATAAGAAATATACTTTGTTTAATTTAGTGAATAATTAATAATCAACAAAAGGCATCATTAATAATGAAATTAAACGGCTATTTTTAATATCTATTCTTGAATGCAATATTCATTATTGGATGTCATATCAATTGCTGAATGCAATCTCCGTTATTAAGGGTGTGCTGTACATAATTTCCATGCTGTATCCCTCTCCATACTCACAACGGCCCTTTTTCCCGATGATGATGCATTGTATGCGCTGCAGCCGGCGTGACACGGAGAGAGATATTCCACCGCGTTAGACCCACAGACTGGGTGGAAGGCAAACACTGGACACGCACAATGCTGATTACAAGATGTAACACCCCCACTGTCAAGCAACAAAGCAAGATGAGTTCAGTTACTCATTCTTTTTTATTTTTTTTTAAACAACTTTACATGCATTTAGAGGGGGGAGTTGGGGAGTGGGACAGGTAAAAATAAAAAAGGAGAGGGAGTGGTACCACAACAACATTTTACACACTTGTTATACAGGTCAAAGTTCACATCCATCAGGCATCATTTACTTGGAATACAGTAGGGATTATATTTCTAGTGATAATAGTTTATCTGCCACTGCAGTTCAGTTACTCTTTTTAATCTACATTTCATATTGTTATAACAATATAATTCTTTATTTTTTTAAAAATGAGAAACAGAAAGAAGAAACACCAGGTGAAGCAAAGACACTTCCACACGGATAAGTCCCTATATACTACACTCAAAATCTGTGAAGGGAGAGTACCCTGTCTGAGTAGGGATATATGCAGTCGGAAACAATAATCTGGTCCTATATATAATGGAAGATGAATAACTTAAAACCAAATTTAATAGGTATATGTTAAAATAAATCGGAACCAGATTAGTACAAAGTAAGTGCTATAAATGCCTAATAATAATAAGTTGTGCTATATCCAGCAAGTGAAAATGTATATCTAGTGATGGTAACCAAGTGGTCAGCCCAACCGGCAAAGTGTCCTGTAGAAGCACAGGTAAGTAGGTGCAGACAAATCTAATAACTTGCTAACAAATGCTTCTAATGAATTCACCTAAAACGCTAACAGCGAACCATCTGAATAAAATCAATTATGAACAGTGCGTTATTCTTGCGTTGAACAAATCATAAGAGCCTGCATATATAAATATATTATATTCAGAATTGATGCGCGGAGAGGTGCGGAGTCCAGTGACCGAAGCAGGGTCAGGCAGCAGGGAGATCAGGAACAAGGCAGGCAAGGCACAAGGTCAGAATGCAGCAAGGCACGGTGTCACACACTAGGTTATGCTCAGCAATGAGAGTCTGGGCTGAGCAGGTATTTAAGGAACCTCCCTCCAGTGGGAAGTGGGGCGGAAAATAGACGGAACGCAAAGGATAGGCTGGTGGGTCGCGCAGGTGGGCCCTATTGTGCAGCCCGATTAGGTCTAGGGCGGAGCTACGTCTCGCGCGCACCACCGACGTCAGGAGGTGGCGATCCGATCGCGCACCGCGCATGCCCGTCATCCAAACGGAACCTGGAGGCGGTACAGGGGAAACCTGTCTTACGCGCGCCACTGACGTCAATGGGTGGCGACTCTATCGCACACCACACATGTCCGTCTTCGGCGCGGGGACGGAGACTGGGAACGGATCTCGAGAGACAGGCTGATCGCGCGTCGCCCGCGCGCGCAGTGGAACCGCAATTCTTGAGTGCCAGGTGTAGAAGGCTGAAGAGGTGAGTTCCGGCCATTAGGATGGCGAATCCTCACAAGTGTCAGCTATTTATATCTTTAAGAAAGGAGCAGTGGAATTGTTTTTTTTTTAATGAGATAATACCTATTTTTTACTTTGTGCACAGGAGTCTGAGGCAGCCATCTATAAATTTGGGATCTCATATGACAAGCAGACGAGGGAAGCAGAGAAGCTTAAGCCCATTAGGATTCATTCATTTTCTAGAGGGGCTACCACCAGGGTTGCCACCACTCCAGGTTTGAGTTTTGGCCACATATCTCTGGGCTACGGGTTTACCTAGTAAACCTCCGGGGTCCGGCGGTGTCTCCCGGCATCCTCGGCGGCGTCTCCCCCTGCAACTCCTTTCAATATGGCCACACGACGTCAAATGTCGCCACATTGCCATGTCAACGGGAACGCCACGTGATATCACAGCGTCACATGATGCGCATTGCCATGACAACGAGACGCTACGTGACTTCACGCCATGGCAACGTGACGCCTCGCGTCATAAGGCGTCTCGTCATTGCAACTTGATGCCACGTGACATCGTTGTCATGGCAACGCCACGCCATATTGACGGGTTGCACGGGGAGATGCTTGGTGGATGTCAGTAGAATGCCAGAGGATGCCTGCAGATGAAGGTAAGCGCTAAATTTAGAAATGTTGTCTCCGGGTTAGCTTTTAGTAGAAGGTGGCAACCCTGGCTACCACCGGTGCTGTTAACCAGTGGTAGCCAATGTTAACTTTGCTGACAAAGAGGTTGGGGGGTTTGAGATTGAGTGAAACCTTTGTACCTGTCTGTGTTCTTGTTGTTGATGTCCTGTGTGGGGCAGCCCATGAAGAAGAGAGGAAGGCAGAGCATAATGGAGACAATCAGGACAGACACCGCAAACCGAGGTATGACCTTCAAAGAGAAACAACACTGCTTCATGACGATTCCTCCAATCAGCATCCCCAGAGCGGCCGCTGGCAGATTCACGGCTCCTGCAGACGTGGGGAGGTAGACACATCTTCAGTGCTGGGAGACAGAAGCAGGGAAGGGGCAGATGCAGGTAGCAAGTGGAAGAGGTATAGTGGGTAATGTGGATAATTGGATGAGTAATGTTCTATACAATGGGCTGGAGTAGGACAGTGACAATGTCATGGCTTTTGAAGTGGGTGAACTCAGTTCAAATCTTAGTGTCAGCTCTCCTTGTAACTTCATCTCCCTGTGTCGCAGGCACTAAAATTAGATTATACGCGTTTCAGGGCAGGGACTCATTGAATCCGCAAAATTATGTGTGCCAACCAAATGTCGGAATCAAATGCTATACCACAAGCGTCTACTGTAGGTTCAGTCCCATGCTCAGCCACTTTAACTCTTGCTATGTGGCCTTGTAAATATCGTTCTACAGCTACATTGCCATCTGTTTAATATTCTATTACAGCTGTGCAATGTGTGGCAGCAAAATGTATTCATTTAATCTAACCAATACTAAGATGTCTCCCACTGTTCATAACAGTTACCAATTCACTCAACATAGGTCCCCTTCTCAATTATTCTTGACGTTGTACAACCCCGTCTCCTAACTTCTCTCAAGAACCTCTGTCCCAGATATGCCCCGACCTGCCGTCCCTGACAGAGAGGGAGGAAAGGAGAGAAGCAGAGGAAGCTTTACTGACCAATGAGTAAGTTGGCATAGGAAGCGCTGGTGCCATACTGCTTCTCCAGGAACTTGTTGAGAAAGGTGGACAATGCAGCAATGACGGAGGAGAAGCTGCACTGGGACAGCACCAGCATCAGAAACAGGGGATTCATAAGAAGGCGCAGAAATAACCGTGGGAACTCTGCCAAAGAGAAAAAGCGATGCATTACTGCTAATTTATACTGTCCAACAGAGGAAGAGGAACATAGATGGTGAGCAGGCATGATACATTGATCAGCTAATATATCCAAAGCAAAGCTTTCTATAACACTGTGGATTTAGCTTCCTGATAGGCCGGCTTAGTAATGTTGCACTTGTGGGTAGTCTTCCCTCAAAGAAGATCTGTCCAGTCTTATGATTGCTAATGCATTGCAGGCCCTTTTGGCAGCAGAAGGGTTAAATAGTCCCTCCAAAGAGCGAAATGAATTAATGCCACGCGTGTGTTCAATGGGTTACATGTAGGTTATAGACATCGTCAATGAATCAGTATTTGTAAACTTGTTTTTTTTTTACTGTCTTCATAGTAACCAAATGCTTTGAGGCAGCTTTACAATATTTACCTCTTTTGTGATAAGACTGTAAACTGCTCTATACTGTAACTAATTCTGCTGCCTTCGATCGCCATAGAGATGAAGACAAATAATTAGCAGATAAGATAAGATTTACAGGGAGCTTTAGAAAATTAAAACTATAGTTTTTTCTTCAAACTGGTGAACATTTTACTTGAAGAGGGATTGAATATTTTTTAGATTATACGGATAAATTGTCACTGTATGCGACTGGTCCTTTAAAGAAGCAGTCCCCTAACATACCTGACCCCTATTTTCTTTACCAGTACGGGAAGAATGTGTTTTTCCAGAGCTGCACTGCGTTAATTTTAGCTCTAGGTACACCCTGGTTCCCGAGTCACTTACCGGTAAACGTAGCGCTAGTACTTCCTGACCTTTAAATCCACTGTGCCACAGAGGCCAATAGGAAGCCACAATGGATGATGTTGCAGCTTCCTATTGGCCCGCGTGATGTGGTGGATTTAAACCATTTGGTATCCCCTCGGAGGGGGAGCGGGAACCGGCGCTATTTTTACACAGCTACGTATCTCGAGAACCAAGAGATCGCCAGAGCTGAAAATAATGCGTTTCAGCTACGGGGATCCCATACCTTCCCATTCTTGCTAAAAGAAAAAGGAAGGCGGGGGGCAATTTAAAAAAAAAAAATGTACTGCTCTCTTAAATGTAAAATTCCTTTTTCTGTGAGATTACTCTTCTCTAGAAACCAAGGCAACATTAACAAAAACACCCTCTGCTTCCAATATTTTTAGAGAACCGAAGCATGATTGCCGCTATGAAAAAAATATTTGTTTGGTTGCACCATTTGTTATGTATGAAATCTATAAATGCACCTTCCTAAACCTTTCCAAAACGAAATCTTTTCCGGCTGAACTGTTGCTTCTTCACCAACTTGGAAACAAATACTTGTGAATTATTTTGCCAGAATCTTGTTCGCTGCTCTTTCTGTAACTTATCTTTATAATTGGCCAGTAGAGGGGAGTGAACTCCAAGTTATAACTGAATGCTTATGTCTTTGCTGCTATGTAGTGTTTCTTGTGGCTGCAACCAACAGTTAGGATGAGAATAATGGCCGTGTTGGTACAACAATAATGCCAGACTTATTACAGAAAATGAAACATTTTATAGATGAGGAATTCAAATATTATTATTATTATGGCGGGGGTTAAATATGCTGATGGGCTCTTCCAATAAAATCATATTACAACAGTTTTCTCCTCCTTAATGAGACACCATTAAGCTTAACTCATGCTTAACTTTGCAAGCTACTTTATGCAGGTTGAAACTTTAAGGTAACCACCAGTTAAAATGAGAGGAAAGCTAAAACATGAGACTAATTTTCAGTATATACACTGATCTTTGAGAGAATGAAGGAACATAGGGATCCAGTGTGAATACCAATAGAAGTTAAAATATACAGTATTGTGTAAAGTATTACATGTGCCTGGTAAGTAGGAGGGCAGAATAGGGTTCTGTGTATTATCATGGGGAGGTATCCAGCCCTTCCTGTGATATTTTGGTCGGTTTACCCCCCACGGTGCTGTTGTCTTACTTTTAAGAAAAGCGGCCAGAGAGCCTCTCTCAGTTTTGGCTTCCTGCATCTCTTTCCGCATCTCATCTGAAGCAGATTTCTGTCGAGGAAAAGAGGAATGGGAGAAAAGAGAAAGGAAGAGAGAAAGAGGCAAATGGATATTAATGTAACTGTAAGCTGAATTAAAGCGCAATATTTTCTTACAGTCTTGTAGCACAAACCTTACTCAATAGCCAACTGGGAAAAAACACCCCGGATAAAGGAATCCCAAAAACAGACAGGCTCAAATATATGCCAAAAATAATCATTTTTTTATTACATCAATTTTTAGGCGACAGTAAAAATAGCCGGAAATGAAAAAGTATTGTGTAAGCCCCAAAACATATATTATTGTCCTAAATATCTTATGTAAATATCTTAGGGCATTTGCAAAGTATTTAGCAAAACATGCAGCCGGCCCTCACACAAAGTGTTAGTGTGTTTCCAAGTGCTTGGTGCTCCAGCTCCACAGGTACACACAGAATATACACTTTAAGGCACAATAATACTGAAAACATACACAAGACAAGGAACTGTAACAAAATGCAGTGGTTACAGAGGTTTTGTACATACTCATACATCAAGAAGATTGTCACGAGGCACATAAACACTTTGGAAGAACACTAGCACTTTATAAAGCCTTGATGACAGTACCAGCCGGCACAGAAACGCGTTGGCTATATAAATCTCAATGATATGCGAGTGTCTTCTATTGTTCTCTACTTTTTACATTTACTCTTGAGGACTTGATCTAAGTACAGAAAATGCGCACGTACTGCTTTTTCTAATATTGCTGTATATTAGGTGTGTGCGTTCTCCTTTTTCACTTTTTTTTTCTTCAGCCAAGGAACAGCCATACTATATTATTAAATTATGTAATAGCATTAATGACTTATTAAAGTCCGTAAGTCTGTTTATAGTGATTGTGAGGTCTGTTTTCTAATGGGTGAGACACACACTCCAACTGTGGGAGACTTGATACACCTGGCCCATGATTGGGATTCATTCAGAAGTAAATCAGCAGGTTGACCATGCTGGGTGAAAGGTGTAATGAGCAGATCTCACCTGGTCTCTAATCATGTGCCGTGGGAAGAAGAAATAAGGGATTGAGGTGAGCACCAAGCAGCCGGACGCAATTAGAAGCCCCATCCACCAGGCGCCAATCCAGAGAGGGTCTCCTGGGGTTAGCTCTACATCCTCTGAAAACAACATATGCACCAGATATAACGAAGACAGATCACATAGAAATGATGGGGGTTATCAATGCCGGAAGTGTGGCGATATAAGGAAGGAACCTCCTGTGCCACTATAATTGTCTATCTGCGAGTGTCTGCAATAAATGTAAAACACAAGTGTGTGAATGTCTACTCACCAAAGCGGACTCTTCCAATATCCACAAACATCCTTAGGACCATGGAGCCCAGGAGATACCCAAAGGCTGGGCCAAAGACCGCTACTGAAAACAAGATAGCTGGAGAGAGAAAGTGAACAGAACATTAGTTTAAATACAGCTGATGTAGCCGTTTTTTAATATATACTGTATCTGTATTTCACTGCTTACCAATGTACAGGGGAGAGTTATTTGGCTCTGCAAAGTCATCCACATAAGAGATACCGAAAGGCTGGATAGGGACAGTGCCAATGCCGGCCAGCAGCTGTCCCACCACCATTATTGCCCACATGTTGGTGGCTTGTTGCTTCTGTTGGCCATCTTTCCTGCACAAGGATGTACTGTTATCTGCTGGGCATATCTCTGCAAACTGGTGACTTGTATTCCCTGTCAGATAAAGCCCAACAGTTAATAGAGCCAAAATCGTATTATTACTTTTTAACCATACACATTTTTCCCTTTATGTATTTTACAGCTGCCTCCAATGTCTGCCCCATCCATGTGAATTGAGTCTCACTCATTGTAATGCTGTCCAATAGTGCAATGTCATCTATTGGTCTAAAACCCATAGATTTCCTTTGAGCACTTGGGCATCAACCGCTAACAAGTATGGCCTGAAATAGGAGGGAAGCGTACAATCTACACTACATTGTCCAAGGGAAAAGGAGGGGAAATTACTTGGCTCAGGATAGAAAGAGCTGGCACAGATTCAAACCTTATTGTCCCAGTTTGAAGGCAGTACCATAATGACATGGTCAACTCTTTTCTGATACATTGAAGGATCAGATCTATGGTCTGTTTCCAGTTACAGGACAAAGTACGTACCCTTGTCCAGCGCCTTGTAGCGGTATGGCTCAGATATGAAGTGGGGCAGAGTCAGAAGGAACGTCCCCAGCGCTAGCAGCAGCCCCCCCAGGCCAATAATACGTGGCCGGTGAACCCGATTCCCGAAATAGCTGACGAAGATGATGAGAATGGAATTGCTGATCTGAACAGTGAGAGGGAAGAATGTTTAGTGACAACCACTGCTTCTACGCATTAGCAAACTAAGCAGCCAAAGGTCAGTCACAGTATTTTCATCACGTATATATTTCATCATAAAAGGTCAGTATCACAACTTTCTCTTAGAGGGTTATTCAAAGTGCGATAGTGCCGATCAGGCACTACCACATAGAAACTTTATAAATAATCCCTATAATATAGAAAATATGAAAGACTGAAAAGAAAACAATATAGTTTCTACGATACCTTTTACTGGACCAAAAATAGTTCATACAAACGTTCAAACCTCACAAGGTTATTCTTGAAATGCAGAGGTTGGAAATTGTTTACACTATGAATGGTATCACTTTTTTTTTTTTACAAGTACGGCACCAATATGGACAATTTATCTTATATAGCGTCTGTGTAACAGCTTTAATCTATTTCTCACGTCCATTTCCCATCACAACTTAAGTCGGTGTCACGGCTCTGCTCTAAAATATCATGTTTCTGATGGTACTTTAAAACTGAACAGGTGTCACTGTATCAGAAATTTTCTGCAGCTGCTCTGCATGTTGCTGGATGATGTCCAGGAGCCGCAAACCGACTACTAACCTCATGAATACTGGAAAGGAGCCCAGAGGAGAAGCTGGAAAGACCAAAGCGTTTCTCGATGGTGGTGAGGCTGCTCTTGAAGTAGGCGCTGTACAGAAGCTGAGAGAGCTGAAGGAGAGCGTGGCAAAGCACAAATACCTATGGGATGACAAGATAAGCTGGAGAGTGTACGAGAAGAGACTGCTGGCATTATCTCTAAGTCTCCCACTCATCTTCCTTTGCTCACACCCTTTGTCTCCTCATCCAGTACTGATTAAGAAGAAGCAAAGGACCCAGCATGGGCCATCGCCCCATAAGGTCTTGGAGCTAGCAAGACGCAACAATAAGACCAGATGGGCCACCTTTGGCTGATCAAAGGAGGGTGAATCTGCTCAAGGAGGCCCACCTGGCGTTGACCTGGCTGCATGCAGGATCGGCAGGTAATCTCCCAGGTTAGACTCTGCACGTGGCCAGGTTATTGGTGGGGAAAAGGGTAGGGCAGGTGTATATAGGCCTTGGAGTAGGGAGTTTTTGGAAAGTGCCCCTCCCAGCCATACCTAGTTTACGTCTAATGGATATGTTTAAGTTATGTCACTGCAGGATTTATAGTTACAGCAGCAGTGGAATTACCACCCCAGCCAGCTTAAGGATGCAGGAAAATGCAAAGAAGTATGGTCCGGCTGTATGATCGGGCCGGCTCTGCCCAAATCACAAACTGGTCAAATGCTGGGTACCAACTGTACAGTTAGGTCTAAGCAGCCACAACATGAGGTTCTGAGTGGGAGAGTGTGAGGGGGCTGAATTGAACAAAGAGCTGGTAAAGGTCTACCCTGCCCCCCACAGGTTTTTCAGAACTTATGGTTGTTTTGAGTTCATGTGTTTAATTGGGGGTCTTTTCTGATTGTTAACTAAAGCAGTGATCTTTTAACATTAACTGAAAACAGTGTGTCTCTCAATTACTTAAAGCAGGCAGGAGCAAGGGAATCGACATTTCCTGGTGGAGAAACACTGCCTTAGGCCTTTATGTCTTTTCCCATGTGCAAAACCATTTCCCTTATCAAGCAAATGCTGAATGGTTTTTAACTACAGGCAATGACAGAAGAAAACCTCAGTTATACTGTGGTCCATTAACAAAACTGATTTACCCAAAAACACTATTTAATCTGTTTGATCCACATTCTTTAGACATACAAACTTAATGGTGTAAATATATTCAGTATCATCCGTCATATATTTAAAATAATCATCATACTGGATTTAAAAGATTTACATATTTAAAAAAAAAAATCATTTTCAATTTGTGTATGCGTATAACACTAGTGACAATTTTTCAATTATCCACCTTGTTTCTTGCTTTGTATTTTCTTACTCGATTTCTCTTTTTTTATACTTTTTTTCAATTGAAAATACATTGAGGGAGGGGATGGAAACAGAATAAAGAAATTGTGGGGGTGGTGTAGCGAGAGGCACAGCAATAACTTAACCACAGAGTCATGAAAGTGTTAAATACATTTAGTACATTGGGTTCAATCCGACTTCGTAGATTATACAGTGCGTTTGGTCAGCTACCAGAAACATCTGCATATGTAGTGTCATGGCGGCAAGGAGAGTGTACGTCTCTTTTTTAATGTTAAAATGTTATACATTCGTCCCCATTAATTATTATTAATTATACATTAAAGCTTTTCAAATTGCTGCAAATATCACCTGCGAGACACGTCTGATAGACTACAGGTCTCCACGATTGGACTCCCCATATATAAGGACGACAGGTTTTCCAGTCTGGACTTTATATATGGTCAGATAACTATTTGCGCTGTATTTATTTGTATTTAGGCGCCGGATTATTTGTTTGTATTTGTTTGTATTGATTTTATTGGTCATTTCTTTTCCTGGCAGCCTTCCTTAAAGGTATAAGGTATTAGGATAATTCATCACGGGTGTGATAGGTACACTCATTATTTATAATCACATTAGCGCTAGCACACACAATCTCTTTTTTTTTCTTCAAATTGCTGCGCAAAATACAAAAACTCTCACAGCTGTGCTAAGTTTTATAATAACGTTTGCTAAAGGAATCTAAATTCCATATTATCAACAGCAAAATGCCGTTTACAGACATCTCACAATTCTTATGGAAGGAGCGGCACTCCAGGTGTGTCATTCTATATAGTTTTTGGACTAAAATGCCCATCGACTTCCAACTGCTGTGCCGGATTATATAGAATGTCCCCATAATAATATATATATTTTTTCTTATATAATGCTGACAAGTGTCTACAGCGCTGTACGTTGAATTTGGCAGGCATGAGTGCCTGCCCCAAAGAGCTTATGATCTAACTTTGGTACCTGAGGCCCAGGAAGGGATAAAGTAATATGCCCAAGGTCACAAGGAGCCGACACTGGGACTTCAACCAGGTTCCCCTGCTTTAAATGTAATACCACGGTTTTCCGTGTCAGCGCCTTTAGTTACTGAGCCACTCCTTCAGACTCAGAGACCTGGCTGAACTCCAGCTGATGACATTGAAGAGAAAGTCTTATGCATGATTTTGAAGACTTCAATCAACTTTTATGTTGGTTGTTCCCTGGCACCGTATTTTCCACTTGAAAGATTTTATAGTGCAATGCGTTGGGGGGGCTCCAACAGCACTGAGAGAGTTAAGAGCGGTGTTCTTGTGGTAAGGAGTTTGAGGTTATTTGTTGTGTATGTGACTCTATAGTGTACGAGATTAACTAAAAATTCCTCGGCTGTCCCAGTGCGGGAGGACTGAAGTCAGGAAGGCGCTGAGCAGCAGAGGTTCACTTCTCTGCCACTTCAGGGGGTGTTTGATCTTGTGGCTCCGGACGTGGTTGTTTTCTCTCTTCTGGGGGAGATCTCAGACAACAGGAGTAAATTCACAAGCAGATGCAAACAAGTCCAAGCTGAGAACTCCCTCCACAACATGCAAAAGGAAACGCTGGACCAGCTGAGGAAGGAGCTCACTGGGGACATGCGGAGAACACATAAGGAAACTGTGTGCAGCTCAAGATAACAATATGTGCGATAAAACGAAGTGATCCAACCATCCTAAGAGAAGCCAGGCAATGTTGTGTGAGATAAAATTAACTGACCCGACCATTCTAAGAGAAGCCAGACAATGCGGTGTGTACTGTATTTGAATTAAGTGACCCCACCATCCAAACTTAAGCCAGGCAACGCGGAATGTGATACAATTCGAGCCTCGATGCCCAAACCAATATTATTTGTGCCAGACAAGCGAACAGGAATGTGATTCAATTCGAGCCTCCATGCCCAAACCAATATTATTTGTGCCAGACAAGCGACCAGAAGATCATTACAATATTGGGTTTGTCAAACGTTAGGGACCTTTACTTGCGAAGTCTCAGCTTCAGTTACTTTCTGTCACTTTAATCATCTCGGTATAAAACCTGCAGTATTTGTGCTGCTTTACCGATATTAGTAATACCCGGCGAGTGCATGCAATGGCGTCTAAACAAGTACATGCTGATAGCACAGCTCTTTGGCACAGAGACATATTGTATCTACAAAATTCTAAGTACAGTGCAATGAACACTGTTCACTGTCAGTTTTATATGAAATACATATATACGCACATAAAATTCCAAATTATTCATATATAAAAATTATATGGTATAAAACTATACCAGTTCGGCAACCTTCACACAAAATAATGTAGCATACATGACCTAACCAGGAAAAAACATTAATGCCACTGATGGTGACATCATAGTATGTGGCCCTTTCACCTTGATAAGCAGGACACTTTGTGCTATATTTTAAGCTCTTACATAATTACAATAAGAACACAGATACCCAGCAAGCTCTAAGAAACCCCAAAAATTACCACATATATGTGTCAATTGGAGTGCTACTTGACGTGGCTAAATGTATACAACAAAAAACAGAAGCCCAAAAGTACATCCAATATGACAAAAATACACAGTGAAATACCTATATATCTCTTGAAAAAGTGTCATTTAGTTAAACCCTTTGGCCAAAGCATTTTAAGCCTGCAAGCCACATCAAGTCATAACCAAATATTGCAGGTCCTAACACTAATTGATTCAAATCCTTATTTACCTCTATAATTAGAGGAAGAATGATTGCATTGGATATTTCCCAACCAGTTGCATGAAAAAGACCTGCTTACTTGGAAAGTGCGGAGGGGTGATCTTAAACCCTGGGAGGGAGGAGCCACTAACCTCCAAAACAGCTGAGACCAGCTGGACAAAGTTAATAAACACATATATACCCGGCAAGCTCTAAGAAACCCCAAAAATTACCACATAATATATATATCTGTGTATATTAGTGTCAATTGGAGTGCAATAAGTTACAAGGGAATTCAGGCGTAATGCCCTTTCTTTGCGTAACAACTTTAAACAGGTTACATGAGCAACTTGCTCACGGCAAAAGAAAAACACTTACCCCTAAAGTCATCTTCCAGAAACCTGTTTGTTGTCACAAGGTATCTACCTCCCTTGCAACTACCTTTTTTACTCAGGGCACACAATATATAGGCTATATAGGAGAGCAGTCATACCCATTGATTCTTGTTGTCACAAGGTGTATTTACAAAAGTGTCACTCATATTAGGCCACTCCTGTGTCCTCATTCTATTAACCATTCTCTGCCAGGAGATTAGCCTGCATTGTTTTGCAGTAAACGTGCCATAATGGACCAATCAGTATCTTGTGATAGGGCAGGTTGGCAATACAACGTGTTTATTCCAAGCTGATTATCCGCAAGTTCACCTTACTACTAGGCTAACTCATCTTTATCCTTCTGAGGTAGAATGAATAAGAGCCAGTTGTAATTGGGTCTCAACACTGTGTGCCTTTGTATAAGTGTTTGGGATAAAATCACTATGCAACAATAATAATTAATATTACTAAATAAAATTAAGCATTGTATGTAATAACTCAAAGGGATCTTTCCATCCTAACAAACTCAAGAAATACTGAACTAAAAGTCCCATACTCTCCAACTGCACCAATGTACCAGGTACAATAATTTTGGGGGTTCTATAAGACCAGTTGTACCTAAATGGAGAGTTTTTGTTTGTGGTAAACTGCATAGGTTAGGACAGGGGTGCGCAAACAGGGGGCAAAGAGAATTTTTGGGGGGCATGGCGATTACAGAAGACCCGCGCTCTTCCCTAAAGCATTTAAATGAAATGCTGGAGAGTGCTCGAGGCCTCTGTATTACTCACTTACCTTCTCTCCGACGGCTTCGGGCGATGCGTCGCCATGCCAACGCGGCCTCAAATGACGCTATGGCGACGTGACATCAAATGTCGCCGCGGTGTCATGTGACGTCACATGACCTTCGGCGCCATTTGACGCTGGATACCAGGAAGGGGGGCGCGAGCACTGGGGCTTAGCAGGCGGGGGGGGGGGGGGCGCAGGGCCAAAACTGTGCTAATAAGTGATATTTGTATTTGCTGAACACTGCACGGTTGAAGGTTTGTGTCACTTTTCACCCATTATAACATATAATGTGTAATTGAGACTTCCATGGGATTTGCTTGGATGGACAAGAGGTACTATAGGGATACATATTTTTATGTGCAGAATATAGAAGGGTCTGGGGTCTGATTATGCAATGGGATTTCTGCTATGGCGACCACACCATTTAAAGCAAAGACTGTGATTAAACAAAGTGATCACGCCAAACAAAACTTAAGACATGCAGTGATGTGTGTGATCCAGATCATCCAAAGCAAACAGAGGTCAGTGCTATAGGAAGGCCGCTACAGCACCAGAATTAGCCAACCAAGCTTATCCCCAGAAATACCACCGCATAAGAGTGTGACACCGAAATACCACACTCTCTGTAAACATTTCAGGGCATTAGGACAGGAATATCACAACAATAACAGATTCACTGTATTACTACTGGGACAAAACCACAGAAATACCACAGCATAGCGCATAAGATACAGCGTGTAACCAAAGAAATAACACAACATAGTTCATTGTAAAGGAATTTTAGAGCAATACCCAGGACAGACTATTGGCACAGGAATAGTACAGTTTAGTATATCATATATTACAGTGGGAATACAATTCCACAGAAATACTAGAGTATTATTGTGCCCCAGCTAGAGTATTGCCATGGCAATAACGGAGCATAGTGTGTGACATCCAACATAGTATCACAGAAATACTGGAATGGTTTCATAGCACTAGCACAGTGTGTAAGACTGCCTCACAGCATAAATATCTACACAACCCAATAGAGGGCCCCTTTGGCAGTGTAATGGTTAGGTCATGTGTGGCTTACGGCACACTTCCCTCAATTCCCTCAGCACCCAATAACGCTTGGCCAAAGCTCTCATGCCAGAGTTGGCAGCAGATTCCTTCCACCACACTGGGGAGAAAGCTCCGTGATTTACAGCCCCGCCGAGGCCCACAATCAGTAGAGAAGGGAAAATAACTTTGCATGAACACAATGTTCAGTTTGGCCTCTGAGATTTCCAATGTCCCTCACTTATTTGTTCTGCGTTTCCACACTGAACACGACAGCTTTTGTTTAACTCATTCCGGGCGGGTCGTGTGCATATTGCAGTTGCATTCTGTCCACTTGTAAAAGGATCCAGATTAAGAGTCAGTCTCACCTAAAACCAAAAAGAACCAGTGATGTGTAAGGGGTTAAATCTAGATGATTGACACTTTTTTTTTTTTAAGTAGTCATTTGTTATTGTATTTTTGGTTAGTTTGTGATGGGAAGTGGAGACATGGCAGCTGTTTGATTTCCTCTGGCCGCACCCTTTTGTGTGATATCACGATGTTCCATCTGCATTTAAGGTACGACTGGTCCAATTATGGTGTGAAATAAAAACTGCACCTTGTCTGGACTGTTACCATATGTAGTCATATGATTTATTGTTTGAAACACCTGGAACAGTGTGTTTGCTCTACAATTGAACCGCTTGTCTTGATACTTCAGCTTTAGCTGAGGTTTGCAAACCGGGCCAAAGCTTGCCATTTTTTTGTTGTTGGGAAATGTGTCAAAAACCCTCCAACTTCACATGGTTATGTGGCTCTTTATACACTGTGATTTATATTCAATTCTGGTAAAATGCTGAGCAATGGAACCTCCTGCTGTCCGACCTTCCTGCCTCTCACCTGTCTCCTCTACAATCTATCCTAAACGCTGCTGCCAGAATCACGCTACTCTTTCCTAGATCTGTCTCAGCATCTCCCCTCATGAAATCCCTCTCCTGGCTTCTGATCAAATCCCGCATCTCACACTCCATTCTTCTCCTCACTTTTAAAGCTTTACACTCTTCTGCCCCTCCTTACATCTCAGCCCTAATTTCTCACTATGCACCATCCAGACTCTTGCGTTCTTCTCAAGGATGTCTTCTTTCTACCCCCTTTGTATCTAAAGCTCTCTCCCGCCTTAAACCTTTTTCACTGACTGCCCCACACCTCTGGAATGCCCTTCCCTTCAGTACCCGACTAGCACACTCTCTATCCACCTTTAAGACCCAACTTAAGACACACTTGCTTAAAGAAGCATATGAATAGCACTGTGGATATTCTGAACACATGATACATAAAGCTTGGCCCCCTGCAGACGCACTTACCAGAACTCCCTCCTACGTTCTCCCTACCTACCAATTAGACTGTTAGCTCCTCAGGGCAGGGACTCCTCTTCCTTAATGCTATTTTTATGCCTAAAGCGCTTATTCCCATGATCTCTTATTTATATTATCTGTTATTTATTTGATTACCACATGTATTACTACTGTGAAGCCCTATGTACATTAATGGCGCTATATAAATAAAGACATACAATACAATGTGAAAACAAAAATGTAGTAAAAACACAGAATTCAGAGAGACGCATAAAAGCACATTTGAAGACATACGTACATCTTTACTCATGTGATGAGTTTGCACGGGCAAGGCCCCCTCTATCCTCCTTCCTTATGTTTATTGTCTCTAACCGGGACAGGGTAGGCTAGAGGTTGAGTAAATACTTGATTGACAACCCTCCCCCCCCCCATCCCCAATCAGAGGCCCCCTGGTGAAAAGACAATTATTCTTGTTTTCCAAAGAAACACCCAAAGATGTTTGCTGTAAGTCTGATAACATTTGTATGAGCAAAATAGTGACACTGTTCAGTCGGTACCAAAGTTTTTATTTCTTCTTCATTTATTGTTTTTTTTTTTTTTTTAAACCAACACAGATTGCACCTTTGAAAACTCCCATCCCTCTTTGCATCACATATTGGAGCAGCACTAAAGTAAAAGCACTCTGCCATGTGACATCTCTTGATTGCAAAAGACAGAGTAAAGGCAATTTCTACAAGTTATGACTGAGGCTTCTTTATTCCAGCTCGCAGTCCAATCTGCCTTCAGATTTCCGTGTGGGGATCAGATTTTGACTAATTTGCCCATCTCTACTTGTGAAGTCCAGAAGACAGCTACATGAAAACATCTGTGTGAAGAGCTTTCAGGATGGTTTAATAAACTACATTATCAACTTTCCAAATGTCTACAGGTCTCCAAAATACGGTCAATCAATAACTTCAGTGAATTTGAGTTAGTCTTAGTCACTGGAAGGCAACCTCGCACAGCAATACCATTAGTGGCCTTTGAAGTCAAAATGATTTCATTAAAATGACATTTAGGTCCAGCGTCCCAAACCCCCAATTAGATGACCGCAAAACAACGTGGATGTTAGAACTCAGCAACACGTAGTTGAACCTATAAAAACTGCAAATTTCACAATCAACTAAAGCCAAGTTTACTCAAACTCTAACTAACCAAAGGAAACAGTGATGCTGTGAGGTGAGGTATCCAATTTTGTATTTTCCAGAGACAATGTTGAATAATGGTTGTGTGTAATAATAACTTTGGATGCTCTTTAGAATAACTTTGCTGCAGACAAAAATTATTCAAGCACAGAAGATTAACAACTACACTGATTTCAGCAGTTCTAATTCACAGAAAGCAGGGTCCGGGCGTACATTGTCGATTCACTTTCTGGCTTTGATAGTTAGCAAGATCTTTCAAAACTCTTCACCGTATACTTGAGAAAAGAGATGGGGGGGGGAGGAGGGGAAGAGAGGAGAGAGAGAGGGGAGGGGGAGAGATAGGAGAGAGAGGGGAGGGGGGGAGAGGGGGAGGAGGAGGAGAGGGGGGAAGAGAGAAGGGGAGAATATAACTCAAGCACAGAGGATTAACAACACTGATTTCAGCAGTTCTAATTCACAGAAAGTAGGGTCCTGGCGTACGAAGAAGTTTGGCTCCGATTCAGATCTTTATTATGGAGTTGACTTTCTGGCTTTCATAATAGCAAGACCTTTCAAAACTCTTCACCGTATACTTGGGAATAGAGATGGGTGACATTTTGAGGTATTGGAGATAGAGGGGGGAGAGGGGGAGCGAGAAAGGGGGTGGGAGAGAGAGAAGGGATGGGAGAGAGTGAAGGGATGGGAAAGAGCGTGGGGGTGGGAAAGAGTGGGGGGTGGAAGAGTGAAGGGGTGTGGGAGAGATTGGAGGTGGGAGAGAGTGGGGGGTTGGAGAGAGGGAGTTGGGAGGGAGAGAGGAGGGTGGGTGAGAGAGAGGAGAGATGGGAGAGAGAGGGGGAAGAGAGAGAGAGAGAGGCGGAGAACATAACTCAAGCACAGAGGATTAGCAACTACACTGATTTCAACATTTCTAATTCACAGAAAGGTCCAGACGTACAAAGAAGTTTGGCTCTGGTTCAGATCTTGATTATGGAGTTGACTTTCTTGCTTTCATAGCAAGACCTTTCAAAACTCTTCATATACTTGGGAATAGAGATGGGTGACATTTTGTGGTGAGGGAGAGGAGGGGAAGAGAGAGGGGGGATAGGGGAGTGAGGGCAAGAAAGAGGATGTGTAGAGAGGTGGGATAAGGGGAGCGAGAACGAGAAAGGGGGGAGAGAGAGAGGGGGAAATAGGGATGGATAGGGAGAGCGAGAAAAGGGGGAGAGAGAGAGGGACGGGAGAGATGGAGAGAGGGAGGGAAGGCAGAGAGAGAAGGGAGAAACCTATATTAATGCAGCCCAAGTACTATATATATCTCCTCAAAAGTCCCCCCAAACCACATCTGGAGAGACACTTGTGAGATATGCTAATGAGATATGTAAAGTGTATTTAAATGACTCACACCTCCTAAACTATTTCCACAAGATCTATCCTGACAAGCTAGGTCTTAAGACACCTTGTGAGGAAGGTTATACTGTCAGGTCCAACAAGATCAAAACCCACAACCTCTGCTACTCAGGGCAGTAGTTTTAGAAGTGAGCTAAACCAGCTACTGGATAGCTCCACAGTCGCAGCATACTCTTGAGCTTCGATGGCGGATTTCACAAACTCTGTGCATAAGGAATCCTATAGCGGATTCGGATTTATTCGTCCACATTTTTTAGTGCCTAATCCGCTTTCAGATTTCCGTGTGAGGATTGGATTTTGACCCATTCGCCCATCTCTACTTGTGAAGTCCAGAAGACAGCTATACGAAAACATCTGTGTGAAGAGCTTGCAGGATGGTTTAATAAACTACATGATCAACTTTCCAAATGTCTACAGTTCTCCAAAATACGGTCAATCAATAACTTCAGTCAATTTGAGTTAGTCTCATTCACTGGAAGGCAACCTCGCACAGCCATACCATTAGTGCTCTTTGAAGTCAAAATTGTTTAATTGGAAGTTAGAACTCAGCAACACGTCGTTGAACCTATAAAAACTGCAAATATCACAATCAACCAAGGCCAAGTTTACTCAAACTCTAACCAAAGGAAACAGTGATGCTGTGAGGTATCCAATTTTATATTTTCCAGAGGCAAATTATTTTTTGGCTCCTTTGAAAGAGAATGGGTTATTTTCTGTGCTATTTTATTTTTATTTGTGTTAATGTTGGTGTGTAAGGCTGAGTCCCCGCTGGCGCTCAAAGCATGCGAGCCGGGTATCCTGCGTCTGCTCGCGCACCCGCGCGGGGGGGGGGGGGGGGAGAGCGGCATTGCATAAGAGTTGAGCGACCGGGAAAGTTAAAAAAATGTATTTACCTAAGCGCTGAGCGCCGGTGAGCGCGTGTGCAAGCGCAAACCCGCGGGCGCATCGCGTGAGCAGGGACTTGCATATATATAGCTCAGCGCCAGCGGGGACTCGGCCTAAGAAAATCATACAACTTTTATGAATCGTTGGAAATGATTCTATTCTTGGTCCTTTGATGTGCATTCAGAGAGATTTGAGAAAACAATGAACATTGTATAACCCAGCAAGGAGAATATATTGTTTCACCTAAGGAAACAAAGCAGTCCGATCAAGGTAAAAAAAAAAAAAAATTCAACTGATGTTTGTTTGAACCAGGATCGACGTCTTTTCCACAATCATGGAGAAGATTTATTAACGAGAAGAAAAGTTTGCTTTAACATATGGCTACTGTTAATGAAGGGACTATATGTTTGTAAATAGACAATTATTGGTACTCCTAGTTTGTATATAAAATAAAGTAGTAGTAGTTCCCACCCCCCTTACACATCCCATTTTGATCACCGCCGCTATGCCAGAACGGCTATTTCCTCCATGAGAATTCTGCTGTGTACATGGCTTTATTTTATTGCGCAAGAAAAATGAATTTACAGGGGAAAAAATTCAATACAATCTGCTAACTCTCAGAGACTAAACTATTCTTGAATTTCTAAAGAGTTCCATCCAACCCGTAACTGGCCATACATTTCTTTAACCCAGGCATTGCTCTAAGCACTGTGTAAAACGGCAGGCATAAGCTTATAGGGATCTATGCTCAAATGGATAGGGAACAAAAAGTGACACTGGGAGTGCTCATTTGCATGTAATTACCCAGAATCCCTGGCTGCAGTGGACCCATTGTATGCTGAGTGGGCAAATGCAGGTTTGTGGACCTGTCTGAAACATGTAAATGTGTTCACTAGTGTTTTTTTTTTTCCTATTTTTATTTGCTATCCAACTCTTAACTAATTTAAGCGTTGGATAGACCTCTTAAATTAGTTCCCTTTATACTGCAGTTTCCTCTTCATGAAAGTCCCTGCTGGCAGTGAAGGGGTTCATATGATGCGCCAAACAAGTAGTGTACTGTATATGAGACTTTGAAGATACACACAGAGAAGTCCTGGCAACGAAAGAGTTGATAGCGCGTAGGTTAAAGAACACACCAGATAAAGCCAGCACTAAGAAAATAGACATTAGGAAAAAGAATGATATTGGATATTGCAAATACGACTGTGACCTGAATCAGGAGTGATAAACAACCTATAAATAGATGTTGAACCTCTGCTGCAGCTTCAGAGAACGAGTTAGGAAGCAGTTAGAAATGTGGATAAATTACTGTAGCTACAATATAGCCAAGTTGTGTTGGGTCTTTGAACAATTTTAAAGCCCCTAAAAAATGAACATGATAAGACAGAACCTTCCACATGCAATAAAAGGTATGAGAAAGGAACAGGTTAAAACTAAACAGGTTAGACGTTTCCGTCAAAGTTGTGACTTTTGCCCTTCTTTCCCCCACAAAAAGGTTTGCAGAAATTGTCAGACTTCGCCTACAAAAATTTGACAAGCATTAAAGTCAATATCCAAAGTCACCTGGCCCTTTACATGCTTTCATTGTTGTGAATTTGAACAAAATACTGGAGAAATGTAAGTGCAATTAGTGAATTTCTAGCGAAAATCTAAAAATGTATGGAAAATACACAAACAAAATTGTACAAAGTGATTCTGAAGACATTCGCACATCTCTAGGGGAAGGTTTAGGGGGAAACCAGGAAAGATTAGTGCGGAGATTCATCAAACTGTGATCCAACAGAACCCCCGGATTAAGGATCCATTCAAGTCAATGGCAGTTACCACCACTTGACAATACACAATGGCCCATATTGACTAAGCAGTGCTACACTTTTCAACCAACGTACAGCCCATTCAAGTGAATGGGGTGTAAATTATCTTCTGGCGCCTGAAGGTGTTTTGTGGAATAGCACAGATTAGTAAATATGACCCAGTATGTATAACTAGTTATGCAGCTGAATAACTAGTATCTTTAACTAGTTGGATTACATTCAGATGTCATACGTATAACTAGTTGGATTACATTCAGATGATATACGTATAACTAGTTGAGTAAAGTTTGTTGGAGCTCATATCTGTAAATTGTTAGATATACACAAATAGTACATTTAACTAGCATTCAACTAGTTATATCAATGTCGTTTATTTTCTCTTCTACTGTATTATGTACTAACTAGGTAAGGGACGAAAAGCTAAACATTGAACTCAATATACCCGGACATGTCTCACTGTAACCGTCACTGTATTATCAAGTGAAAGGAAACAGCACAGAAGTACAGCACAGTAAGAAAGTGACTGTAACCTCGAGTAACGCCAAAACCTGTCACATTGTGTGATTAAGACAGAGCTAGTAACTGTCACCAGTAAATGAAAATGTTATCACTGCTTTTGCCCGGCTACAAGTGTCTGGTTTGTACAGAGACAAAATATACTCTGTAGTGAAATATGCTATATTGGATAATGATACCCAGTATTACTCCCCCGTTTCTAACTTCATACATAGAATTAAACCGATGAGAAGGAATATATTACAGGCTGCTACGGCAGCTAAAGAGTTAAAGCAGTCAAAACCGTCATTGTCCTAGCCTTTTGCAGGGGTATTTTTGGGGGTCCCTGTCACCTCTTTATCTCCCCCAAGATACAAGCCAAACCATCACACACATTTCTATACACAGCCTCACAGACACATTGATGATTTAAGGGGTATCACTTGAGTCCACATTGGCAACTTGTAAAGTCTGAGGACCCCATATGAACACGGATGTCAAAGTGGATCGGAATGCTGATTCGTGTAACGGAATTGTGACCATACTCTTGATCCATAGTCTGAACCGAAGCAGTTGGTGGTTAGAGGGGCAGCAGTACCTAGCGGGTTAGCATTGCTTTTTTTTTTTTTTGCCATTTAAAAAATTAAAAAAATCATCTCTTACCTTAATGTTGTTAAAAAAGCCCCTCCGACAGCCAGGCACGAATTGCCTCTCCGCCTTGCTTTCCGCAAGTTTAACTCCCATCTTACAGAAAATGGCAGGGATTCTTCTCCGGGAGTTGTATTTTATTCCAACGTTAGACAGTCTAAAGGTCTACAGAGATCGCAAAGCAGAAAACCCTTTGGTTATGAAATTTTCTACCTCTCACCCCGTGGCTCTGGCTGAATATATCTAGGCAATCTGTGTGTTTCTATCTTTCGCATTCTCTGCAGCGTCTGCGTGTGTCTATATCTCAGCTCCTCTGTCTCTCAGCTCAGGTGTCTGCAGAGAATTTAAGTCAAAAGGGGGGTAGGGGGGGGGGAAGGATTTCAAACTTTTCCGCAATGACAGACTTCTTTTTTTCCCTCTGCCTCCTCCCCCTTTTCAAACAATTGAGAGAAGAGAGAAATGCAAGAGGCAGAGAGAGAGAGAGAGAGAGAGAGAGTGAAATTGAGAAGATGAGGGAGAGGTGCAGTAGGCTGAGGGAAATAGAGGAAAAAGTGGGATTTGTAAAGAGGGGGGAAAACTGGAAGAGAAAAGTCCTTATAACTCAACTCAAATCACGTTCGAACCACTATAGTATGTTTACCTTAGTTATATCCTTACCTGGCCCCATATGAGAGCAACTTATGTTGTATTTAACAGTCTTGCTGCGGAAGCTTGTGCCCCCGCAACAATCGTGGCCTGGATGGATTAATGCTGCTTGGGGTCCGATCCGGAAGCCTAGATCCCCCTCAGGGCGATTGCAGCAGACATGGACCCCAGCGCCACAGCCGCTTGCTGTTCGGGCCGCGGTGTTGGGGACAGTACGTCTTGCGGCATATGTATGTAGAATTTTTCCGCTGTGCTTTTTAGAGATTCACGTGAACGGTTTGGGCAATCGCACAGTTTTAACCCCTTCCGGCACCAAATTGGTTAAAGGTCTTTGACTGTTTTGGAAAGGAATTTTAAACGCTGCACAAATGTGCTGCACAATGTACAATGATTAAGAGTATCACAAGGCTTCCCAGCAGCAAGGGAGTTGGAGGAGTCTAGAGCCATCCCTGGCAACACGAGGCTCTCTCTAGCACTCAAAACCTTTGCACGACGTCGAAAACCATGCAAAATGTGCCCTTTTCTAGTCGTGAAAAACGCTGCAACATTATTAGCCCTTTGAGACAAGTGATTTTTTGATGGAAAAAAACGCTTAAACATGCACAAATGCACGTGGCATATTTGTTCTCTGATTTGACTATACATAAATGAGAAGAATGCCATTGTATCATTTATCTGGGTCCTTAAGATCCCACTGTGAAAGGTTTTAACTGGAAAAAAATTAGCCTAAAATCATCTTACCCAAACAAAAGCACAGCACATACATAGTTAATGCAAAATTATAACCGTTTTGTGTCAAAACATTTGAGGGAAAAAAAATGAGGAAAATTGATGGTGCGGTTCTCGAAGGAATCTTCATCAGGGATGGATACCAAAATCTTTGTTTTCCTCATGTTTTCTGATTTGATTCAATAGTTATATTTTGCATTTACCAGTGTGCGGTATTCTTTTCTCTCATTTGCTGGGTAGGAAAGATTTTTTTTACTACGACTAGTAGATTTGGCCAGATTGTTTGTATAGAAAACCCTGACCTACTGTAATAGGGGAAGGGAAGTATGATCCTTTGCCGAGGTACCACGGAGTGATGCGTTGAGGAGGAGGCTGGCTCCAGGAGCTGATGGGATCTCTAGCAACCACTGCACCCTGTAGATGTTGCAGGAAGCTGAGCCCCTCAAGTTGAGCATCAGGATGGTCGGAGGTACCGACCTCTGGACCCAGCCCCAAAGATAGTGTGAGTGGCCGGAAGACATTGTGGCCCAGCTTGGGAGGGGAGACAGAACAAGGCACCAGCAACCCACGTGGAGGTAGCCAGTCAGGTGTGAGGAGGTGAAGCCAGATAGAGGCAGCGGGGCCTGGGTGGTCCTGAGGAGACAAGGTTTGCCAGTAGGCCCTAAGATGTGGTCTGTCCCTGCAATTCCCAGAAACTGGGTTGTCTCGTCAGGCCCCAACAGAGCAGGAGCAACAGTGGGCCCCAGGAGGTGGGAGTGGTCAGTAATACCCAAGAAGCTAGGGGCCCAAGTAAGCCAGGGGCAGGGAAAGGTCCCCGCTGTGTCCACCGACCAGACCTCTCTGGTGCAATTTGCGGATGAGCACTTTCAAATCTGCCGCTTAAAAATCCTGCTCTCCACTTCTCTGGCAACTCGGTCCCATAGCACAAAAGCACTTTCAAATTTCCCACGTGGTTAGGCTCCCAGCCCCGTTTTCAGGTGTCTCCAGCACAGCCTTAAAGCAAACTGCTTAGTTCACCTCCACATCAGGATCCAAACGAACTGAATGGGTTCCCCTTTTCTAGCTTCCCCCGCTATCATAGGAAGAGTAGAGGGGCTGGCAACCAATCACAGCGCGGATGCTGCTCACGGCCTAATCAGACGATGAGGTTTCACTTGCATTGACCCTTCAGGGTTCTGGTGGCCAGATGAGCCTCGGGCAAGGATGCTGTCGAAGAGTCTTGTGGCGCGAAATGCGTTAGAGACTTTATTCTTGTTTGCTGTGCACTACTGTGGTATGCCAATAAATAGTTTTTATATCAGCATTGCTCCTTAACTCTTTTTGTACAGCACAGTGCACCTCCATTTTTTCCCTGCCTTTCCTGCTGAAACTACTTACCTGGAAGCATGCCCAAGTAGACCTGACCGCACAGGTCCTGTGAGTGACAAAGTTTTCTTCATGGATTTATGAACGGTTACTGTTTTCTTTACACAGAGAGTGTCAATATTCTGTTGCTAGACTGTTAGTTACCGTTGTAGCTCCAGTCCCCGCAGTGGTCAGTGATATGCACTGTTCTTAGCTGGCTTCAATTGGGAGTTCATATATACTTACTATACTGATACATGATTGGGAGCAATACATTACTCAGACTTGACTATGTATCATACTCCTGAGGAACTATTACATTCTATGATTGAGCCTAGTGGCCTATTTAGTTCTACAGTTACTTCTGACAAATGCTGAAACTCACTAGCACCGTACTCTGGGATTCATTTCTCGCTTCTTTCATACTGGTTAACAGATCATGCCTTGCACATCTCCCTGGCACTGAAGGGGTTAACAGATGCCGCCCCTGTAAATTACCCTAACAAATGCAGGGGTTACAAGATTCAGCTCCTAAACATCTCCCTGGCAATGCATGGGGTTAACAGATCCTGTCCTATACCTCTCTCTGGCAGTGCAGGGGTTAACTGATCCCACCCATCTACATCTCCCTGGCAATACATGGAGTTGACAGATCCCGCCCCTACACATCTCCGGGCAGTGAAGGAGTTAACAGATCCCGCCCTGCCCATCTTGTTGGCACGGAGGTCCCTGCTTCCGGCAGAGACACGTCCCGGGTGACACTTTCTGGGCGTGTGTTCATCGGGGCAGACGCTGGTCCGGGACTAATCGCTCCAGCAATGAGGAAGCAAGGTGTTTATAAATCGCTGTTGAGCAGAGGGACACCCTGGGCAGCTCCAGGACTCAGCGTGCCAAGAACGCAGGGCGTCTGCCGGCCCTTACTCACATCTCTGCATCCATGCATGCGCTGCTCCAGCTACCACAGCCTGGATAACCTCTTCAGTGCCAGCAACACATTTAATTCCAGCGTTCTCATTAGTGAAATGTTTTTTTTTACACACAAGAACAAAGAACGTACACGGTGCCTGCATTGTGTGTGTTCCTGACGGTATTGAGCGATGTCAGAAACACACACACACAGAATGCAGGCACTGTGAATAATAACTGAATAATAAGTGAATTCCATGCTAATGGATGACATCTGTGAAAGTCATAGCCCATGTTTCGATGCCAAAGGCATCTTCATCAGGACCTTAAAACATAGGGGTGATGCGCTCAGCCTCAGCTAATATTTAACACTGCTGGGTGTGCAATATATTGCTTCTGGCTCAAATTAATTAACAGATGCAAGAGAAGGTGGTTAATTGCTTACGGGTTGTACGGTGGGTGTGGGTTTTCGTGGAAGTTTAATATGATCTGATCGGCAGAGAATGAGGGAAATCATGGAAGGACTCATTTCCTTGTTTATGGCCCCAATGCCCTGGCTGGGTGTATCATCTCTTTGTGGGTTTGCCTTTCTGGGAATAGGGACGCTCAAGGAGGGATGGGACATTATGCTGATGGGAATCAACGAGACAGTTTAGGGAA